>NC_056740.1:11843921-11921421 GCF_019279795.1 Protopterus annectens
GAGAAGGAGGTCGTAAGATCTTGTATAGTTGGCTTAGGAGAAGGAGGTCGTAAGATCTTGTATAGTGTATATGAAGTAGGAGTTGAATTTAGACGCAATAAGGTCAGGTGACATATTAGGGTCAGGGCAGGGATTGGATTTTGAACCAGGGTGTAAGATTACTGACAGAAGACCAGAAAAGGTTGGTGTTATTTTTCCTATTTGTCTCTAGGTTCCAGAAATATTATTGCTCGTCTTTGTAGACAAGTTTTTTGGCTTGGTTACGAAGCCGTTTATAAAAGGATAAGGTTGGAGGGAGTTTTGGAGTTGTTCCAATGTTTCCAGACTATCTCTCTATTTTTCATTGTTTCACTAGTAGATTCCGAGAGCCAGGGAGCACAGCTGGATTCAATTCTTCAAGATCTGGGGCGTACTAAGCTATGCAGGATGTTTAGACATGAGTTACTAAAGTAGAGGAGGGCATCACCAAGGGGAAGGCTTTTAAGACAGTTCTAATTGTGATTTTTTTAGGATAGTATTAAAGGTTTGTGGACAGAATTTTGATAGATCTTGTGTTACCTAGTACTTATGGGTTTTTGGGAGTGATGAGCCGTTACGAATAGTAAAGGCTGGAAGGGAGTTACTGAAGAAGTTTGCCATAGTGGCAGAGACAGGGTACTTGGATGGATCTGTGACTAAAATCCAGTCTAGTATGGAGCTTTTAATTAGTCTTATGGCTAAATCTGGTGGATGTATTGATTAGTTGAGTAAGTGATACAAGTTTATGCTAGAAGGAGAATGGTTTGAGGAAATAGAAGCCCAATCTATATTCATGTCACCCAATATGACTGTTTCATTCTTTATGGCAGAGGAAGCCCAAGATAGTACAGCTTCTTAAAACTGGGATATTAATTTCCTGGGGAATGTATATATATATATATATATATATATATATATATATATTTATATTTATATATATATATGTTGTGTCTTTCGGCTTTAACCGGTTAGGGGACGCCACAGCGGAACTCCGGTCCGCTAATGATTGGCAGTAGATTTTTACGTGCTGGCTGCTGGCTTGCCGGGCCTAACGCACAACCTTCAACGAAGGAACGCCCATTCACGCATGTCACCACATAGAAGACGCTCCAAGAATCGAACGGGCAACGTCTAACTGTGAGGCGACAACGCTACTGCAGTACCACCACAGTACCTATATATACGGGCATTCGGGATTGTGGTGTTTTGGCTTTATGAACTCGATATTCTGAAATCCGGTATTTCAGAATTTCGAGATTATAAAGTGAACCCGTGTATGTATGTATGTATATGCGTGTATTTATGTGTGTGCATATATATAATACTATATATTATTATGCACACACATACATACACGGGTTCACTTTATAATCTCGAAATTCTGAAATACCGAATTTCAGAATATCGAGATCATAAAGCCACAACACCACAATCCCGAATGCCCATAACCGCGAAATTCAAAATCCCGACACTTGCATACACACACTCACATACACTAAACTGCCCCCACACACAAAACAAAACTAACCTACACTAGAAACAAACAGTGTGTGCCCTCCACTTATACATTCTAACTCCGAGACTGCACAATCACACACACAAAGGCAACTCACACCCACACATTTCACAGCCCCTTGCACACACACATCACAACCAAAACACACACTAACATACGCTAGAGCACATAACCTACACACTCGTAAAACTTACCTGCACTTACATCCATTCATACACTGCAACACCAGAAGCTCCGAATTTCGGGATTTCGAATTTCGCACTTCTGGTATTTCGTGATTCCGAGCATTCGAGATTAGAATCTCAAGAAAACTGAAATTCCCATGTCATGGGATGTGGGGAAAAAAATCCACATATAAAAAAAAAAAAAAAAAAAAAGAGAGGACAGCCAGACTCCAAACAGAAGACATTCCAGCCGAACCTATTTTGTGTAGTGAGGTGACCATTCGCTACACTGCCTACACAAAATATATTTCTGAGTATGTACGATGTGTGCAATGTATTCACAAACATACACACTAATATATATATATATATATATATATATATAAATAATATAAAAATGGATGCGTGTTAACTGTGTAGCACACACATATATTCATATATGGGTAACATAAAATCAACTGAATTCAATACTCTTAAGAGAGTGTAAAACTCTCAACCGATGTAATGCACAACTAACTGTAAATTGCCAGTAAATCTGTGTCAGACATCTCAATACCAGGGATATTAGGAATACCAGTGCTCGCCACTCTGTGGATATCTGAACATTTTATCACACAAATGGGGCAGTGTGTGTGTGTGTGTGTGTGTGTAATTATATATATACACACACACATATATATATTTGCATACATATACACACACACATTATATATATATATATATATATATATATATATATATATATATATATCTATAAAAACTTGCTTCCCTGAGGAAAAAAAAATTAAATTTAGTAAAATCACCAGTTATTTTTTAATAGGTTGTGTACTCAGTTTGACCCTCTCTTTTGAGATTTGCAGTGTTTAATTTAATATCGTCATATGCTCACATACATTTTATACGAACCAATAAAAACATTTTATACACACAAATCTGTCCTTAATAAATCACCTTCACAAATTTAGTTATAAAAGAATAAAATAAAACATAAATGTTTCCACACACTTTAAAAACAACTCAAACCAAACTTCACTAATATCCCTCTTCATTCCACAACTCAATTGAAGGAAGAAGTAACAGCAAAATACATACAACACTAACTTCTCCATCATATCCAACGTCCTCTAATCCATAATATACTTCAGTTTAGCTTCCTCAACTCACACTACCAATATGTAGTCAAAGGTATACCTAACACATCCTGGTGATGACAATTCTGAACTTAGGCTTACTCTGTCACGACCAATGACACAACAAACCACAAATCTGTAGAACATCGGAGTAAACTAACTCCCCAGTACCATTTCTCCATCATATTTTGCCTCCAGGTAAAAAACTAGCTCTGTAGAGCACAACAGCTTCAAATGTAGGTGGAAAAGGGGAGCAAGCCTAGTCTTAAAATTATGCACCTTCGCCTGAGGGCAGTATTTTTCAAAGGTATGCAAGAAACAATGCCAAATTGAATGCCAAAAATCAGGGGACTTGCACGTTAAATTCTTTTTTTTTCAAAACAGGTTTATTGTTTTAACATACAAGAGAAATATCATAACAATTTTATACAAGTAATTAAAAATAGATATGATTATAACATTCAACAAAACAACTAAATTAAAGTATTTATAAACTAAAGTATTTACAAAGACATCCACTACAATCAGATCAATTAATTAAACTAAAATACCATGCTATTGAAATTAGGATTTTAACAAATTTTGTAAATTATCCCATACAATATAATAAGATGTTTTTTTAGTTGTTCTTGACCTAATTGTGTTTATTTCCATATGGCACACTACATTCATAACATTTTTAAATTCATTGAACGAAGGAGGTGTATCTGAAATCCAATTTCTGGTTATTATTTTCCTAGCCACTGTTAGAATAGACCATAACAAGGGAAGCTTAACCTTTTTAACACTTTGAGGTACAGGTGTGTTGAATAATATAAGAGATTTAGAAATAATGAAATTATCTGTAAAAAGAGCCTGCAAAAATTCATTAATTGACTTCCAGTATTCTTTCAATTTTATACAGTCATAAAACATATGAGCCCAGTCAGCATTAATTTCTACATTACATCTCTTACATAGATTATCTTTATTATTTATTTTATTCATCAACAAAGGTGTATAAAAAGATCTATGTAAAAATGTCCATGTATAAAGTCTCCAGACAATGGAAGATGTAGTTCTAGGCAGATTCCAATATATATTGTTTATCTTGTTGATTTGGTGGGTCCCCATTAATAGAAGTGAAATAATTCCAGTATGTATCTACACTGTAAAAAGTTTCTTGTCTGATAATTTTATGTATGTATGAAAGTTTACCTTTATCAGAAACTTTATGTTGTAAATTTAATATCAAGTAATCAATCAGTGTTGGAATAGATTCTTTAACTGTTATAGACATTAGATCTATTTTATTAATGAGATGTTGTCTAAAGGTCTGAACCTCTAACCAGCAAGTTTCTCTTAGATCAAATTCTTGTTTTAAGAAATCTAGATTTTTAACTTTATTATCAGATATCAACTGATACCAGTACTTTAGATCATTATCTATAGCTAAATGAGTTCCTTCAGAAGTAGATGACAAAAGCATACCCTGACTATACATTATAGGAATATAATAAAATTCCATTCCCTATACTTAGGGTGCATGAATATAAAGTTACGGTAGCTAATAATAATATTTAATGGGTAACAAACCATATGTTTAGGTGTAATAGGTGAAGTACAAAATTCCTTTAGTAACCATAACATGGAGTTATTTACAATCATATTTTTATGTGTTAAGGAGATTTTCATGAAGTGCATACTAATTAGCTCCCAATAATCTTTCCATTTTGCGACATATGACTGATCTATTAATAAAGTAATAACTTTTACAATAGAAGAGATAGTATATAAATTAAAGTCTGGAAAAGAAATACCCCCTTGAGACCAGCTATTAGTATGTTTCTTTAATGCAATCCTAGGTCTATTAGGTGCCCATAGGAAATTTAACATTAGTGTATTCAGTTTTTTTGATAATTATTTTTGTAGGTGGAAGTATTATTGATTGTATTAAGTATAAAATCTTGGGGAATATTATCATTTTAATAATTGTAAGTCTCTCCTCCATAGTAAAAATATTCCAGGTATTAAAAAGATTTTGTATATTAAGAAAACCGGTATTATAATTATTATATATAACAGATTTAATATCTTTAGATAGTATTATACCTAAATAAGTTATCCGACCTGAATTGGGTACATATTTAGTAAAATCACTAATGAGAATATTTTTTCGTGTATATATAGGTAGTATTTTAGTTTTTTCTTCATTGAATATTAAACCAGAAATACTTTTAAAATTCATCATTTTATCAAATAGAGACTGCATAGAAGAATTAGATCCTGCTGATGTAATTAGAACATAATCTGCAAAAAGATGAATTTTGGATGTTGTATTTTCATCTATTTCAAAACCCTCTATGTCAGTACTGTTTCTGATCAAATTAGCCCAAGGCTCCATTACTAAAGTGAATAATAGTGGAGAAAGTGGACATCTTTGTTTTGTACTTTAAAAATGGGTATTTTTTGTGAAACATATGTTCCTACCTTAATATAAGCCAATGTTCCTTTGTATAAATGCTCAATTAGATTTACAAATGCATCTGAGAAGTTTGTGCACTTCAGTAAGGTAAACAGATGTACTTTTAGAAAGTATTTTATATATCTCTGGTATAATACCATCATTACCCGGTGCTTTGTTTGATTTAAGCTTATTTATTTGTGTAATAACCTCTGTATATGAAATACTTTTGTCCAATAGTTTAATCTGTTGTTTATTAAGCTTTTTATTCATGTTTGTGGTTATAAACTCCTTTATTTTATCTTTAGGTTCCATGTTAATGTTATTATGGTTAATTTTGTGAAAGTGATTTCTAAATTCATCTAGTATTTCTGGTATACTAGAAACATTCTTCTTTTCCTTAGAGAAAAGATTTCTTTGATATGGTTTTGTTTATTCAACCTTTTTGTTTTATTTTTAAGTCTATGTAAGTATTTGGGGCTTACTGAATAAGACAAAAACTTGTATTTCTCTAAAGTTATTTTAACTTTATGAGTTAAAATTTCTTTGTATTTCTCATCTAGTTTGTTTATTTCTTCAATAACTTTTTTGTCCATAATATTTTCTTTATTATTATGTTTATAAGAGTCTAATTTACTTTGAATATCTAACAATTCCTTATCCCAAGATTTCCTTTTATTATTATACCATCTGATACTTTGTCCATATAGATATGATTTTAAGGCATCCCAAACATAGACAATGGAGACTTCAGGAGTATTATTTATGTCTAAAAAATGTTTTACTTCTGAAAGTATATATTCTTTATAGTCTTTTAGTTGAGTTAAGTATGCTGGTATCCTTTTGATCTGAACATTAGGAGTATTTTTTATCATGAATTCAAAAACAATTGAATTATGATCAGATATAGGACATGAAATGATTTTGGAATTAATTAAATCTGTTACCATCTGGTTAGAAATAAAGACCCTATCTATTTTTGAATAAGTTTTGTGTCTGTTAGAAAAAAAGGTGTATGGTAATGATTTTGAATCTGATTATTAATATCATTCAAATGATAAGAATTAGCAAAATCATTTAAATGTTTTGCATTAGATGTAATTCTTCTTTTTCCTATAGTGGCAGTATCACTTTCATGTAGTATACAATTAAAGTCACCAGCTAAAATAATATCTCCTATAGAGAATGATATGATCTTATCAAGATGATGTTTCACTGTATTAATACCAATTCCAGGTATCCAATATACATTAATTAAAGTGTAAGTCTTCCCATTAATTTGTATTGTAACCATACAAAACATTCCTTTGTCATCCTGATAAGACTTAATGATTTTAGGAATGGGCATACCTTTATTCCATAAAATAGCCACTCCTCTTTTTTTCTGAGTGTGCTCTGAACTAACCAATACTGTATATTTGTTTGTGGCTAGTTTATCAATATCTTTTTTCAAGAGATGGGTTTCTTGCAGGAAGACTAAGTTGGCCTTATGTAAATTAATGTATCTTGGATTATTCAATCCATTAATGTTTAAAGAAATTCCTTTTAAAGATGTCATTTGGCATTTTTAAAACTTAAGAATCTTATGATCAAAATAACAAATAACAACATAAGTAATGTTACATCTCCTCCTTTAGGTGTACCTTTAAATATAGCTGTATTTATTGAATCTCTTATGGGATTTTGTATAGGATTCAATTTTGTTTGTAGTGACAATGAGTGTACAAAATATATTGTGGATGTCAAAACTATATACATATAACAATGAACAAGTGAAAATAATGTAAGGATTAAACCTTGCATCCAGCCTGGAGTTAAAAACTCCAACTTAGAGTAGTATTTACCACTCAAGTTAACCCCTACCCTAAGCAGCAGTACCTCAGCTACCACCTTATCAATTTAATACTGGTTATATTTAACTTAAATTAACAGCTTTCAATTCAATTATCTAGCAAGACAAGACTACACATTTGATAAAACAGCATCATATAAACTAAAATAAACTTTTTTTTTTAAAAAACTATTCATACTACTATATACATCTATGTAATATAATACACTTGTATTCAAATAGCATTCAAATAATCTTGATATTAGGAACCAAGAGGAGAGAGAGAAATAAAAGACGTGAAAGAGGGAGAGAGAGTGAAAGAAAGAGAGAGAGAGAGAGAGAGAGAGAGAGAAAAAAGGAAGGCATATTTACATATTAATTTATTCAAAGTATGTAAAAATAAGTTCTAACATTCATTTAAATCAAAAACTTTGGCTAATATGGTTCAGACATTACATATATTAAGATGCATCTATTTTCTGTCATGTAAATGCAGTCAACAGCTTCCAAAAAAAAAAACCTTGAATTGCTTGTATATGAGCATTTTACTCATACTCATTATTGTCAATAGAATAAAATATTATATTTATAGAAATTGTTATAAATCATACTGCATAGTTATGCAAATTCTCAGAAACACTTGCATTATTGTAAAAAAAAGCCATCTGTAGTTTGTATGTCTATACTACTGCTTTAAAATATATCACATGACAATTTCTTCCAGAATAGAGTTATAAAGTTATTTATGCTTGTCAATCAGATGAATTAAATGAGTTATAGTAATGTATATGTTTGGAACATAAGTTTTAACACAGATTAGTATGCTGCAGTCAAGTAGATTTTCAAAAACACTTGAATAAATGTTTCATTTTCTATGCCTTCTAAAATAAGACATTTACTTACTACAAGAAACTGCATCATTTAAAATCATTACAACTGACATATTTTATGAATTATAACATAGATATTTAAGTAATTATATAAAATAACTCACATTTAAATGTTAAAGAGTTCATTTTCCTTCACATAGTCGCATTTGCATCAGTTCTACTTCCTGGTAGAGTGTTCTTCCTGAATCTGTGATGTGTCAGTGTGATATCTGGGTCAAAGGTCAAACTGACTGCTTTCAGCTTCTCTGTGAGAATTCTGAGAGTTGAAGCTTTTAAAACAACTCGAGGACACTGTTCATGAGGTAACCCACATCCCAGATTGTCTCCCTTAACATTTTGGCGGGAAACTTGTTAAAAACTAGTGACAAACATTCATTCAGCAGTGTAAATGCATCTAAACATGACAAAACCTTCGCGATGTAATTTACAGGTGATTACAGCCTCTATGTAAGTGAAATTAAGCCCAAAGTTATTAATAAGTAATAAAACTCAATATTTTTGTCCCAACTCAATTTTTATGCAAATCTTATTATTTACTGTGTCTATATGATCAAAAGCATTTCTATATATTAATATGAAAAAAGAGAGAAAGAATAAAGAAAAGAAAAAGAGTAGAAAATAAAAGAGTGTAAAGCAGAAATAAAAAAATTAAGAGAAAGCTATAAGAATATCACTTACTGTTTATATTAATAGTTAAAAATAAAACATATTATTTACTATTATTTAGTTCTAATTATTATTAGTTAAAGCATGGCAGATTATTTACAAACAAGCCTAAGCAGTATAATCAAGAAAGTATAATTAGGAATAGCATTTGAAGAACATATAAACTTTTTACAAGGAATAAATATGTTATTATTCCATTTATCATATTTTCATTACTCTTCTCTCCCTGCCCTCTCCCACCCTTTACCCACTACATAATCTAAATAGAATGTCATTGTTTAAACAAAGAAAAGGAGGAAAAAAAAATGTATCAAATTACTGACCTTACTTCTCTTTTTCAGAAAGATGAATAATAGCTTGTTATTAGTTCCTCAGATATTTTGACTGGTTATGAAACAAAACATTTCTTTGCACACGAAGAATAACTTTGATTAAATCTTTTTCAGAATATTTGTGGCTTTCTGGAAATGCAGGAACTATATTTAAAAAGATTAATAATGAAGTAAAATGATGAGAGAAAAAAGAAAAAAAAAACTTAGAACAAATCATTTGTTTTTTAGTCTCTTCTTCTTCTCTGAAGTCTTCCACGAAGTTTCAGTTGCCAGTCTCTTTAATGAAGGACTAGCCCATTCCATTTCCTCTATTTTATCCAAAATCTTATTGTTTTCAGATAAACAGTAAAGCAGAGTCTAAGTCATCAAAAATTTTAGGACCATCAGGAAGGAAGATTTTTAGCTTGGCAGGAAACAGAAGGTATGTTTTAAACTGTGCTTTTTTAAGCTCCCTTATTAGTGGCAGAAAAACTTTTCTTTTAGCTATTACCAAGGAAGAATAGTCATTGTCAAAACGCACAGTTGTCTCATTAATCTTAACAGGAGCTTTAGCCCAAGCAGATTTAAGAACCATCTCTTTATCAAAAGATGATAGAAATCTAACTATAACTGATCTAGGATAGTTGTATTAGCTATAGATCTATGTGCTCTTTCGATACCAAAAGAGAATGCTTCTGGTAAGTCTAAAGTTTTAGGGAGCCATGTTGTTAATAAGTAATATTGTTACCTTCAATATTTTCTGGCAGTCCAAAAATCCTAATGTTATTGCGCCTAGATCTATTTTCCAGGTCATCCAGCTTTGTTTGTAAATGTGTATTTTGTTTCAGCAGAAACTCAATGTTGATTTCCTCTTCTTGGATTCTATTTTCCATGTCATTCACAGCTTCTTCTATGCCTGTCATCTGGATCTTCTGTTGTTGCAGGTCTATATGTAACAAGTCTATTTATTTTGTAGTTTTTTCTATGAAGGTATCAATTTTAGTATCCATTTTATCCATCTTAGCAGTAAATTGCTGGATTATAGTTATCAGAGACTGAAGTTCTTGATGCTGGAGTCTTGAGAATTTGTCTTACTGGAACTCATTTCAGACTGATAAACTGACAGGAAAATTTCCAAAGTGATTTCTGACAGGAACATTGTTAAAATTTCCTTTCTTTTTTAGATATAGTTCAAGAACTATATAAAACAAACATATTTAGAAAGAAAATTACTTCAAAAATTAATTTTTTAAGTAATTAATTCCTGTCAGTGTAATGAAATTGGTGGAGCTGAAGAAATCTGCTGCTATCCTGTGTTCATCCTTGGCCACGCCCCTTGCACGTTAAATTCTGAATAAAGCAGCAACAATATCAGAAGCAGGTAGGAATACCAAACGTACAACTTTATGCACATTTTCAATAAATAAACTCACCCCATGAAACGGAGACAAGACCACAACATTTTTCTGCACAGAGTTTTAGCGTAGATGGGGAAAAGCATGTACAATAGCTGATGAAACATTACACAGTAAGCTTTTAATTGTGGAATTGGTGATTTTAAGCCAGCCACTATAAAGAGAAGGACCAAAGCTTGCAAACATTTCATGTATTTAACAGAATACAACTTAGATCCCATTAAGCAACAAATCAACTGGACACTTCAACACTAACCTTAATGCTCTACAGCATTACACATGTTGTGCAGTTGCCTCACAGCCTCCCCCATTTTTGAGTCCCATCAACAATTGCACTGCGGTAAACAGATCAGCCAAGTTCTGCTCCAGAGAAATAAGCAACTGCACCAAACTGTTCTCTCTTTCCTACAAAAACTTCACAAAAGGCCCATCAGAAAAGCTTCATGTTACCAACTAGAGGAAGAAACACCATCTAGCATGACAACGAACTTTGTTCATATGCAGTATGAATGAGATGTTCAGAATGTAATCCTGGCAGATGTATTGCAGAAGGGGGTCAATGTGTCATCTGCCTGCTGTGGAAGGACAGACTTGGAAGTATAAATCTGTAAGAGGGGCCTGTTGAGACATGGCACGGATCTAACAGCCCAGCACTTTTCAGTGATGCAAGCTTTGGCCATCACCCCCATGGCATAAAACCTCAAGAACAAGATTAATCCTTTTGTGCTTCACCAGGGAGCAGGTGGGTTAGGGCCAATGATTAAGACCTACAGAATGGTTTAGCAGATCACTTCAGTCATTGCTATTAGCTAAGCTTGTTTTCAGAAGTCTGCTCACTTTTCATGAGATGGCTGATAAGCAGTCATCTCAAAACTGTTTACTCACCTGACTTCTGCTTGTTTACTCACCTGACTTGTGCTCTTTTTAAGTACTTCCCTTTGCCCACATCTGGTTATTCACTAACTAGTACAATGATAAATATCAGTTGACTTGACTTAACAGCATTGCATTTAAAATTACAACGGACTCTACAAGTGTATATCTGTGTTCATTTTTCAACAGTACAAGTGAGTTTTGTTACTATTAGAGAAATATAAACATGGTTTATTTCTGTCTAAGACATAAAAGTGGACTGGGGTATCAAATACCCAGCTAAATGCACTCAAAGGGAAAATTACAGGAATAAGGGGAAGGGAAGATTATGAAACTAATGCATAAGTATGCAAGGCAGGGGGTGGGCGGCAAAATAGATAGCTCAGTGTCAGAATACCATTTGAGAGAAAGTTTAGGCGATTATTAATGCTTAAGGAAACTACGGTCTTGCGGCAACAAGGTGGCTGCACTATGGGTTGGGAAGGAATTACCTCTTACTCCCTCAACTCTCCCCCCAAAAAAGTTTTCACCTACTCAAGCAAAGAATAGCTTACATTTCCATAGCCATACTGCATAGGTAAAAAAGTAGACTTGGAAAGCAAAATCTAAAAGGGGGGGGGGGTGGACTGGTGAGAGAGGACATCTGCTATGACAGCCTGGCTGTTGTGGCAGCCTTCAGCATGTACGCAAGTCTCAAGTGGTCCTGAAAGAGGGGGCGATTCCAGATGCACTTTATTGGGAAACAGGCAGGCTGAGGACAAGGTCAGAGACCTGCATGACTGACAGGATCTGTGAAACAAAAATCACTGCTGCTAGCTGGGCTGATTTTTAGGAGATTGTTCAGTTTTTACGGCATGAATACTGCTTCACTGGTCTGAATGGTGATCCTAAACATCTGGCAATTCATTCACATTTAAATCCTAACTGGCACAATGAACTATGGATCGGCAAAGTAAAGTAGGTTTGAGCAAAGCCCAAATTTGGATAGAAGTTCTCAACTTGGGCCCATGGTTCAGCAAATTAACAAAACAGTAACAAGCCAAGTGGCCGGAGGTCCTGCACTGGTGCTATCTGGCAGTTTGTAAAGGACTCCAACCTGCTACTTGCTTTTGACTCCTGCAGTGGAAGCACATGCATGTAAGCATTTTTACGACATACGTCAAAACAATGGTCAGCAGACAGCAAAAAGCTGCACAGATGCCCCTCACTGGATTGGGTGCAGTTGTGTGGGACGGAAAAAAATAAAATAAAATAAACCACAGCAGGGTTTGTTGCCGCTTCATGCAAAAAAACTAAGTAAATTACAATCAGTTGACATCTGTCTGCATACCCTTTGCCCATATCTAGTTAACCACTGACTAATGCATGCGTGATTATAGTACAAGTCAGTAACACACTAACTATGATGAAGAAATTAAAAGTGCAGAAACTTATGCTGCTAATTATTGATAAAGAAATACACACAAAAAAAAGAGAGAGAGACATTAGGTTGCAAATGGATGGATTTTCAAATTTCCAAACAAATTGAGACTGGATGAAAAGTGGCAGACTTCAAAAAAAAAAAACAAAAGGAATAGGAGAAGACCACACAATACGGAGGTTTTGGCAAGAGTAAACTTTAAATCAAATGCTTTTGTCTCAAAAGACTTCTTTAGAACACATTTGCACAAGGCATACCATCCCCTTATTTATGCTGTTCTTTGAACTTTAAATAAGGGGATGGTATACCTTGTGAAAATGTGTTCTGAAGAAATCTTTTGCGACAAAAGCATTTGATTAACGTTTAGTCGTGCCAAAACCTCCGTATCATGTGGTCTTCTCCTATTCCTTGTGGTTTCCAGGTAGTTTTAAGTAGTTTGGATTTTCAAATTTGATCATTACATCAAATGAGGCTTTACTGAAGGAGCAAAAGGTGGAAGCACCAGGTTCAAACCCAGTCCTCCAAGGATGTACTCTGTTTGCCATCAGATAGCACTCAAATATTTATGGAATTGTGGGCAGCAACACACTCTACATGATACCTATTGGGGTGATGACTAGTGCTCATATTGGGACACACAGAATAAGATATGAGGGTTGCCAAAGTCAACATGTTGGCACAATAAGAAAAACAGAAGATAGACCATTCTACACTTCTGTCTAGCAAATGGCTTAAGGGTGGCCAAAACATGGTTTGTCAAGAGACCATCACAAGATCAGCTACAACAGTGGTCAACATGAAACTCAAGTGGACCAAGTTAGAAAAGAGCACGGAGGTGGAATCAGAGACTGCAAAGGTATCGCAAGTGAAATAGGTCAGCCCTCAGCATAAACCGTGATAGCCACAATCAGGTGCAGGCAGTGGCCAGAAAGACCCCAAGTTCAACAGACTAGGCTGAAGATCTGGAAGTTGACATCAGTAAAAGCACAGGAGTTCAAGAATGTTCACAGCTAACGCCTCAGGAAGACAAATAAATAGAGAGACTGGTGATGGAATGCAGAAGTCCAGAAATTATCAAAAGAAAGCACGAGTGAAGGAAGAAGTGGGACTCAGAAAAGATGGATAAAACAACCCAGGGAACACTGCTGCCTATGTAGAATCATTCACAAAAACACTTTACAATCATGTATGAAGTGCACAAAGGCAGCAGTACCTACTCGAAGCAAGCAAAGGACAAATTCAAAAACAAGCCATGCTGGTGGAATTCTAACATCAATAGGCTGTACAACAGAATGAAGAAAATCTGTGTCCAAAAATCAGAAGTGCAATACCCGGCAAGATAAGAACTTCCTCATCAGACTCACCAAAATCACTATTTAGCTATAGCCTCTAAGCAGACTTTGTGCAAAAAGGAGTACTGTAACAGTTATGCTTCTGTACAACAGTAGGCCATCCAAAGACCTGCAAAACTAAAAAACCATAAGCCTGACTAGACTTGTACGTAAAGCCAGAGAAAGAATAATCGTAGATTTGATAACTGACAACACAGAAAGCCTTTTGAGGAGGTCACCAATGCAACAGATGAAGGCAAAATGCTGCATACTGCCTACCCTGACCTAGCTAATATGTTAAACACAATTCCCAACTTCGCACTGTAGACAAGCTCACTAAATAAGATATAAACCCTACATCACCTGCTGGACAGCCAGCTGGCTCACTTATAACACTAAGAAAGTCAGATGGGGGAGTATACCTCCATAAAAGGACAATCAGTAGAGAGGTCCCTCAGGGCTCAGTGCTGGGTCTGTTCCTTTTTGACATCTACTTTTCCAAAGTCAAGGCTAGTGTTAAAGGCCTCTGGCTGACCAAGTTTGCAGAGGATTACAAACTAGGTGCAATCATTGAATCCCCCCAAGGGGGCTTGATGCTAATTAATTGTTGCCAGAGTCACGGTCTAAAACTCACTGCCAAGAAGTGCATAACAGCTTATTTTGGAAAGACAGTCACCACAGCAAATTACCACAATAATACACCAGTGGGAGTAGACCTAGTGGTTACTGATCTGGAAAAGCAGGCATTTGACCATCATGTATCTACTGTACCATCAAGTCTTTTTATGTTGCACAACTTATAATCAAAGCATGGTTAATATCTTTATATGTCATCTAGGCCCAAAGATGTCATAGTTCAGTTTGTACTTGACTCTCATTAGACCAATCACAGGAATACAAGGTCCCCCTTTAGCTTGTACCGGACCAGGCATATGCAAAAACTGGAGCATCTTCAGAGGTTCCTCAGAAACAGAATACATAGTGTAGGCAGTATATCCTATACAGACTTCCTCAAAGCCTTATCCTTGTATTCAATTTCTTACAGGTTGTTAACAGACAATCTGTTATTGAATTACAAAGCATCTTTCCATCCAACGTTAATGGACACGTGCCACATCTGCAAAAAACAGTATTAGAAACACTCCCATCTAGGGGCCTAAACATCATCTGCAACACTAACACGACATGCTAGAAGGACAGGTATGTGTCTTAAGAGACTGCCCTTTCTGTCGAATAGGCTTTTCATCCACATGAAGCAGTCTCTTCCCTGAACATATTCAAGTGCAACTTAGATCAGCAGATAGGAAATCGTAAATTTACCCCTTTTCTAGCACCTATTAAAGACAGGTATCTTGTAAATTCTTGACCACCCATACCAGAGTTATATACATCTTCACAAAAATCTAAGGGACCAAAACTTGACTAATGTTTTTGGGAAGCATGGCTAGACTTAAAAATGTCTACTAGGGTCAATAAACTAGCAATCCCCCTACAATCCTATAAAAATAAGAAATATACTGTATTTCACAATATAGCAAAGGCAACAAAAACTGCAGTAGAATGTTTAATGTACTATATACAATGCTCAGTGGGAATCATCAAATTATTAATGCAGTGTTTTCAGAAGGGGGTATTTTTGCACAATTATTTATGCTCCGAAGAGGATTAAAAGCAACATTTTCTAATAACCAAATGCACGTATTATTGCATGGCTCTTTATAAATGAAGTTAGAGAGGGGTGTAAAGACCTTTTTGATAACCAAAAGGATGCATGTATAGGTTTGTAAAAGTATATGTCGTGTTTACTACACTTTTTCATTTCATATATAGCCAGGTTTTTAGAGAGCCAAACTGTATCCTCGACTCTGCTCTGGCTCATCTTCAAAAACTGAGTTAGCAAAGGTTAATGCTGTAATTACTGGAGAGCAAGTAAATTAGTTCCCACTGCAAAAAAAGTTTACTTGTTCTCCAGTAATTACAGCAACTAGTTTACTTCATCTTCAAAAATCCCAGGGTTGCCACTGGAGAGCAAGTAAATTAGTTCCCACTGCAAAAAAAGTTTACTTGCTCTCCAGTAATTACAGCAACTAGTTTACTCCATCTTCAAAAATCCCAGGGTTGTCACTTGTACCATAAGCATATGACTGCATGACTTTTTGTCCTTAAACAGACAACTTACCACAATTGACAGAACCATATACATGTTAGCAGATAAAATAATTTTCTTTCATACTTGGCAAATAAAACATATTGTATCATAGTTTTGTACAACAGTAAATTCAAAGAATTAAAAAAATATACAGACAGTTAAGGTATGCAATAGAGGACCAAGTGCCGTACAGTACTTTTATTAATTTGATAAGTGGGTAAATCCACTGGACAAGTGTTCTTTTGGGGGGGGGGGGGCTTGGAGCACTGCATGGTTAACAAACTTGCTCATAACCACACAGTAGACAAACGAAGGATGCCAGGATCAAACACTGGACAGCATAAAGCAGTTTACAGTCTTAATCCTTTGTTAAGGTAGGAAAACAAAAGACAAGATGACTGGACTTTACAGACAGTGAAGGCTGGAGTAGGGTACTTGGATAACCCTAGGTGAAGTACATGGCATGGTGTAGAGTGAAGTGAAGGTGGGGGATATGCATACATCAGCAGAGGTTGCACAACCTCGGTGAATGTGAGGTAGAGTAATTTAAACTACTTACAACATGTTTTCGACCTGGTGCAGCACATATTTTCCGTGCTCTTTATACGTGAAATTGTAAACCCAAACGCTTTTTGATAGTCTACGCCAGCATACCATTCACTCTCTCCGAGCTGCAATACATCACTGCTATTTAGAAAAATAAATATTTTAAACCGAATGATTTTTGACACTACTTTCTGGCTTTGCTACCAAGATCATTCACATTTACACAAAATACCATAACCAGCCATTTCAAAATAAACAAGATCGATGATGCTAATGACGACTATGCAATTGCAAAAGGTTCGCCAAAACCAATAAAAAGACATAATACTGGACAATCACGATCTAACCTAAAAGTCAGGAGGATCAAACAAGCGAAATGGCTCATACAGTGAACTATTACTTAAAAAACATACAGTTTACTGCGATACTCAAACCATTTGTAAGGACAAAGAAGGCCACCACTATGCCAGCATAAAATTATCTTGAAAGTAGAGCAAGATAAAACGCAAACCATTTCAACAACTAACACACACACACACGTTTCTTCTCCTGCAAATATACAGAGCACAGCAAACTGGATGTTTTGCGATTGTTACAAAAAAAGTAAATTCTTACATTATCAAAAGCATTACTGTAAAGCACCAACAATTAGTAAATACATCCGGAAATCGAAGACCGTTAACAGAAAAATTCGTACAGACCCCTGGCTCACCTATCAAGCCAAAACGTCCAAGGAGAATGCAAGGGAACGGTGGCTGACTCTTCCTGATCATCGATGTTGTCAATATCTTTCTGACTTATGTGGATGTTCTGATCCTTCACCGAGCTGTTTCGCAGATTGGTTTCCACCTCTGCGTTACTGTCTAAGTCAGGCGCTGTGGGGGCCGCCATTTTTTATTATAATAATAGGAATAGGAGATGCTGTTTGTGCATCGGAAAATCAACCACTTTATAGTTCCAGCGCACAAAAGCGCCTGTGCTGACTCACCGCTACGGGTCACGTCATCAGCCAGAATATCAACACGATGACGTCGCTGTCTTCTTCACGTGCTCTAACTTGTAAACTTCAGGGGTCAGGTGAACAAAATGTGAGACGTGCTCCAGACAGTTTTGCAGCTGTGTTTGGGTTAATGCTAATTCAACCAAATGTTTTAAATAAATGTGAGATGTTACAGGGCAAACCATATTTACAACCACTGTAAAAATATTGGTTTTCATTTTTTTTTTTTTGCTTAAAGAAAAGATGACCGCTGTATGTTATTGCTGTTTTTTTCGCATTTCGTATACTTTGTTTATTTATTTTACATTTGATTACCGGGAAAACATGTCCATTTTCAGCGGAGGCCCGGGGAGATAAGCTCAACACAGGACAATGAAACTAACAAGTGTTTTAAAGGAAAATATAGCAGAGAAGATAGATTACAAAAACAACTGTGCATAGAGTATAATTTTACATAGTTTAAATATCAACAAATATGTACAAATAAAGATATGACTGAGATAAAACTATATGATATAAAGAAGATGTGAAATAACATTTGGGTTATATTTAATACATAAAATCCACAGTAAAATCCCAGGTAGTGGTGTTTGTATGAAGAAAGACTTTGTAAGATTTTTTTTTCAGTCTGGGGTAGAGCAAGAGCAGAGCCATTTAGTGGCAAGGTGGGTTTTTAGTGTTTAAATGTAGTTAAAGTAGTGCTAGATGTGATGTTAGTAGGTAGAGAGTTCCAAATCTTAGCAATATAATGAGAGTAGGTGGATTTTCCAGCACGATTGTGCGCTGTTGAGATTCGTTAAGAGGGGCTTATTGTTTGAACGCAGCATTCTGCCACAGGAATAGGGCTCTAGTAAGTCTTGTAATGATGGAGTTTTTGCAGAATGATAGAAGATTTTGTAAGCCATGTTAAGCTGGGACAAATGTAGGAGACAGGGAAGTTCTAACCAGTGTAGTTTTCTTAGGGTAGAGCAATGGTGTGATCTCAATGTAGTGTTTGCTGCATATCTAGCTATTTTACTGTAACAGGATTCTTTTTCCAGATCAGCTTTCCTGAGGTTAATAAGTATAGGTTATGCATATAGAAGAGCTGAGGTCAAATGTGTTTGGGCAATAGCTTTTCTTGTGCAATTTGTGAGATATTGCCTGTTGGTATATAGTGTACCTAGTTTTTTTTGTGTACTTTCTTAATTGAGTGAGAGATATGGATGTCAAATCTCATATTAGTGTCACTTTCCACACCTAACAGTTTGGTATGTAGGGAGGGAGTGAAAGTAGTGTTATTTATGGAGACAATATAAAAATATTCTGTGTGTATAATACCTTTGTTGGGATGGAATAGCATGAATTTTGTCTTACTGGGGTTTAATAATAAGCAGGAGTTTGTTAGCCAGGACTCTATTTTGAGAAAGGATGACTGAGTACTTGTAGTTCAGGAAAGGTACTGGCAGCACATAGTACTGTAGAGTCATTAGCATATTGGATAATTGTGGAAGAGGAGGCTGCAGTACAGAGATTGTTAGTAAATATGTTGAAGAGCAGGGGGCCAAGAATAGATCCTTAGGGAACTCCTAGGGTGATTGGAAGTAAGGGAGATATACTTTGGTGCCAACGTACTGCCTGTTGTCTTCCAGTTAAGTAGCTCTGAAACCATGTAAGAGTAGAATGTTATAAGGCTACGTCAGAGAGTGCATGTAGGAGTTTGTTCTGATTCACCATATCAAAAACTTTAGATAAGTCTAAAAAATGGAGGATACATCTTTGCCATTATTTCTATGGTTGTTAACTGTGTTTGTAAATGACATAAGTACAGTAGTAGTACTGTGGTGTGGGTGAAGCCGTGTTGTGTGCTAGATAACAACTTATTAGAATTTAAGTGATCCAATTACTTCAGCAGATAGTTTCAGGAATTCAAGTGGTAAGTGATCTGCAGCTAGAGAAGTGGGTTTTAGTTTTCTAAGAAGTCTTCTAATTGTATTTAGTGATGCTGGTTGAAGAGAGAAGCTGTACTTGTTTTATTGGGGTGTAGGTGTTTGTGAGGTATTAGTAAGGTTTTGGCTATTAGAGAGTTGTAGAATACTTTCTGTGAAGTAGGTGTTAAACTGTGTAGCTATACAGTCAGAGCTGTTTTGTGTAGTGGGAGGGGGTGTACCAGCTTTTCCAGGTTGCAGAATGTTGTTAATTGCAGCCCAGAATTTTTGGGGGTTATTGTGGTGTTTAGTTTGTATTTCAGAGTAATAATTTACTTTATCCTGTTTTATTTGCCTTATTGCTTTGTTCATTAGTTCACAGTAGGATTGCCTACTAACTTGGGATTTAGTTTTTTTGCTAATGTAGCCAAGCTGTATCTCTTGCTTTTAGTATAGACCTGGAGTCATTGCTTAGCCATGGGGCAAAGTTTGATTTAACTCTAATAGTCCTGGGAGGGGCATGCTTATCTAGGATGGATAGGAAGGTACTAGTAAAGTAATTAGTGGCTTCATCTAGGGGTGGTACTATAAGAGGGGACCAGTTGCAGTGTCTAAGTATATAAAGGAAGTTATCAAGGTTCATGCTTTTTTGTTCCTTATCTGCCGATATAGTGTTAATTTAGTGGGGTACAGCCATTCTCTTAGTAGGTATGTTGGGAGATGGTCACTAAGGCTGTCTGGGAGACAGCCTGAGAGAGGAGAGGGGTCAGGTCTATTTGTAAGTATCCAGTCTAGAATGGAGCACTTATTTGATGTTTTGTCTATTCTGGTGGGATTTTGGATGAGTTGGATAAACCCATGAAGGTTCAACAGCTATTTATCAGGCCGCCAACAAACAGTTCTTAGGCAGGACCAGCTATCCTCCCTTCTGTCAGTATCCATAGGAGTCCCTCAAGGCTCCATACTTGGTCCTTTACTGTTCTCCATATTTACAAATCAGATAGCTGCCATATCCCCCACTGCCTCTATAGTACAATATGCAAACAACACTACTATCATATGTGCCGCCCCAACCTTAAGCTAGTTTCAAACAATAGCACAGCATAACTTTACTCTGGCTGAATCATGGTTTTCTGGCATTAAACTTATACTCAATCCCAGAAAAACAAAACTACTTCTCTTCAGTCCTGGTAGAGCTCCTGCACTAAATAATGATTTCACCATAAACTCCAAGGAAAACACCTCTATTACCCCAACAACTGACACAAAACTCCTAGGAGTAGTAATTGATAACAACCTAAAGTTTGACATACACCCAAACAATCAAAAAAGTGAACAAAACGCTTGATCTCCTGTATCGGAACAAGCAATTCATGACCAATTATACCAAAGCCACTATTGCTAGAACACACCTATTATCCACCCTACTATATGCCTACCCTTTCCTGACTAATCTTCGCCAAGGCAAACTAAACAGAATGGCATCCTGCTATAACAAGATTGCCAAGTTTGCTACAGGTGCCTCTAGTAGATCCCATCACTGCCTTTCCCTCAAACGCCTTAGCTGGCTTGAGCTGCCCCAACTACTTCTTACTACTCAACTCTCTACAGCTCACAGACTGTACTAACTCTCTGACAAAACTCCAGCTCTACAGGATCTAATACAGCCCTACACCACCACCCGAACCTTAAGGTCAACAGACCAAAATCTCATAAAGGTCATCAAACATAAGAATGAAGCAGGTAAAACTCTTTTTGACTGTACTATAGCAAAAATCTGGAACTCACTCCCAAACCATTTAACTTCTACAAGCTCTGCTCCACTATTTAAGAAATTACTCAAAACCCACGATACTAACAAATGGCTATGCACATGCGACTCCCCAGGCTAAGCCAGTATATTGCAGAGTTACAAGGTTTCCACCAAAGATCACCTATAAGTTTCTAACCTCAGAATACCTATGCTTAGTAGAACTCTGTAACCTCTGAATACTTATTCTTATCAAACAATGGTGTATTTTATGGTATTGATCTAAATGCCTGTGAAAAAATGCTGAATGGTTTATTTTGATGCTATTGATTGTTTATGCTGTATGCCAAAATATTAATTATGCTTTCTAAATGTTTAAATATATGTATTATAGCATTGTATTAACTGGAGCTTTTTTCCCCGGGCATACGTTTTAAATGGACCTGTATCCAGTCGGACTTTCCCAGTCATCAAATGTAAAACAAATAAAAAATAAATATATTTAGTGGGGTTTTGGCCATTGCAGTTTGTTCAGTCAATGTTAAGATCTCCTAATATAATTGTTTCCTGGGGTAGTTTATGAGAAATGTAATCTAGGATACTTTCCAAGGCAGATATATTATCCCCTGGGGGAATATGTATGCCAATTATATTAATATTTTTTTTTAATTTATGGTAAGTTTGCATCATAGTGTTTCAACTTTACTGAAGTTTAGGGTGGTTAGATCAACAGTTGTTAAAGATAGATCTGTTTTGTAGAATATTGCTATGCCGCCACCTTTTTTCTCCATTCTATCCTGACAAATAATGCTATAACCAGGGGAAAACATTTCATCATTTGTGATATGGGGTTTCAACCAGGTTTCAGTAACCACTAAAACGTCAGGAGTATATAGAATGATATTAGCATGCAGGTCATGGATTTTATTGGTGATGCTTCTAATATTCAAATGCAAGAAGAGTATATCACCTTTACTTCTTTGGGGAATGATTGTTGGTTGAGTGTGGTCCATGGCAATGTTTATGTCTGAGTTTAGATTAGTGATAGGTCCTGGGTTTGGGTGTGTTAGTTTGTTGACTAGGTTTGCAGTGATCTTTGTGATAGTAAGTATATGTTTATTAAATTTTACAGATGGTTTTGAAATATTGGGGTGTTGAATAAAGGAGAAATGCATGTAGCATATTGTTGTGCTGTTTATGAGTGAAGAAGAAATGTTAATGTTAAAACATTGTAGTTTGGATGCATAAGGGTTAGAGGTGACACAGTTTGGGAGTGATGCATGAAATCTGTTTTGGAAAGAAGTGATATGAGCAAGAGATAATAGGGTTATTAGAAGAGTAATATGACTACCATTTAGTCACTTGTTGTACATTAGGGCTTGAGTGGGAGTGATGTTTGAGTTTGTTAACCATTGTATATATTGTACGGCTGATTGTGGAGATCTGGGATAGGTTTGGTTGTGCCTTAATATAAACTAAGTGGTAACTGGGTAATTGTTCAAGGGGGTGTAATATTAAATTGTTTCCCATAGCTGGCTTTGGGTACCGTAGAACCCTGCGGTGTTTGGCCCCACCCCCATCCTGGGTGCCCCCAATTATAGCATGTTATCTCATTTTGATATTTTATTACTCGTTTATCAAACCAGCAAAAGCCAGTGTAGCAAATAACCAGACTGACTCTCATTTATCTGTGATTTATGTGGACAATGTTTTGTCAAGAAACAGGGTTTACAGACTGTTTCTTTTTTATTTCTTTACTACTGACATAGTATCATTGACTTGCTGGTGGGCATTCTCTCCACTAAAACAAACATTGTAGCTTCTTTAGGCATCTACAATACCTATAATTACAGGGGGCCTCTAATCATCTTTGACTGTGCAGAGGCCTCATAAAAGATGCTGGTGTTTGGAGGTAAATGAGGAGAACAAAAAGATTTATTTTCCACTTATGCACATTATCAAAAACAGGGTTGTTATAGGAGCCTGTTAGAATAAAGCCAGTCATCACTGAATGAACCTGAGCAAGGAAAGCACGAGAGATCAGTAGCCCAGAGTGGCCGATCTCGGTGCATACCTTGAATTTTGAGAAGAGCTGATGCTCCCGATCTTCAGGAAGGGTTTTCTCTTGCAGGGAGTGGGAGTTTTATAAATATTTGTAGAACACCAGATACTCTAACTCAACTTCTTTGCTAAAACATTCTGGGAAAAGCCAAAAAATAATAGCAGAATAAAGGCTCAAAATCACAGACATTTTTTTTAAATATTACTATACTTCAGTTAAAAAGGTAATAGAATAATACACTTTGCACCAACATGCACTTCTGAGGCAGTAAGAGGTATAAAAAACTTTTGATGTCTGGATTTATTGATCATCTGTAATATTGAATAATTTATTAGCAAATCAAACTTTTTATGATGGGCAGAATAAAATTATTATTGTTTAAACAAGAAACATCTTAATGAAATCACGTATGACATAGGCAATTATACATTTATATAAATGAAAAACTATACTGATGTATTTTTACTTGCAAACATTATAATCATCTATACAGTCATTGTCAATTGAACATTACAGAGCTCATTCAATTTCTACCTCCACTTAAACCTCATTCCTTTTCCAAAACATTATTCTTCATGTATTGTTCCCACAATTCCTATTTTTTCTATGTAATTTGCTCCTACCCTTCTAAAGAACTCATTTCCATTTTTTTATTTCTGTTACTATATTCACTGTTTCTAGTACCGTTGGTTTAGACCTTGATTTCCATTTTCTAGTAATTGTTTTTTGGCAGCCACCAGCATTAAACTCATTAACTCATCAAGGCCTTACTATAGCTAAGCAATTCTGATTCTTTATCACAGCTCAAAAAACAATTTCCTAAGTTACACTAATTTGCTCACCCAGAGTTTCTGACAAAGTAGTCTGCAGGGAATTTTTAAAGTCTGTCTACTCATTACATAAAAATATGTTCCCAATTACCTTTCATCACACCTCCAATATTTACATCAGGAACATTCAGTGAAATCAAAGCAAAATTATGAGGCAAAATCAGGGACAGTGACAACTATTACTTCTTAATGGGGTAAACAAAAGTGACTTATCCCTACTGTTTGATGACTGCTAAACAAGGCACTGATCTGATGTGGCAGTACTAACGTTGCACAATGTACTGCTATTTGCTGAAATCACTGCAAAACTAGCATTGCTATGGCTTATCTGCATGTGTGTGTGTGTGTGTATGTGCATGTGCATGTGTGCTTTGCAGTGTAAGACTAAGAATCTGGATTTAATTTGTTTCACTTTATAGCACAAACATCACCAGCATTGCCATTATGCTTGTGTATGTTTGTGTGTGTGTGTAGGGTGGCTGGTTGCAGTGTTATTAAGAGTAACAAGCCGGCCATATTTTCTTTCACTTACTACCACAAACAAATTTTGCACTATTGGTGGCTGTCTTTTTAGTTGTTCAGTAGGAAGAGGATACAGTATATATAAAAACTGTACACACCCCTGTTAAAATACCAGTTTTTTGTGATATAAAAAATGAGACCACAATAAATCATTTCAAAACTTTTCCCACCTTTAATGTGACCTATAACCTGTAGAATTCAATTGAAAAACAAACAAATCTGTTAGTGGAAAAATATAAAAAAATAAAAAACGTACAATAAGCTGGTTGCATAAGTGTGCACACCCTTAAACTAATACTTTGTTGAAGCACCTTTTGATTTAATTACAACATTCAGTCTTCTTGGATACACACCTGCCATCAATTAAAGAGACTCTGATTAACCCCAAATAAAGTTCAGCTGGCCTAGTAGGATTTTCCTGACATTTACTCAATTGCCTGTTACAAGAAAGCCATGATTCACAGAGAGCTTACAAAGCCTCAAAGGGATCTCATTGTTGAAAGGTATCAGTCAGGAGAAGGGTACAAAAAAATTTCCACAGCATTGGATATACCATGGAACACAGTGAAGACAATCGCCAGAAAGTGGAGAAAATATGGGACAACAGAGACATTGCAAAGAACTGGATGTCCCTCCAAAATTGATGGAAAGGCAAGATGAAAACTGGTCAGGGAGGCTGCCAAGAGACCTACAACAGCACTGAAGGAGCTACCGGAATTTATGGCAAGTACTGGTTGTGTACTACATGTGACAACAGTCTCCCGTATTCTCCATATGTCTGGACTATGAGATAGCGTTCGAAGAGGGAAGGATTGTTGTACACAGAAAAACATCCAGGCCTGGCTAAAATTTGCAAAACAATACATCAACCCCCGGATTCATGAACCTTGCGCCAGGCGCCAGCATAGCGTCGGCGTTATAATGCCAAATATGGCTGCTGAGCGATTCAGGTATGAATGAATTCCATGTGCACTACCGGCGTGCGCCGGACCGTCTCCGCCCCCGGCGTAGGTATGCAAAACACACTGTGTGCGGTATTGCACCATGCAAATGAGGGCAAATAGCGATCCACGAAGTGGCGAGGCGAAGCGTAGAGCACGGCAATGTAAACCAAAAAAAGCGGTTTACATTTACCCAAACATGACCGAGGAGTAACGGAAGGCTGTCAAAGTCAGGTATCATATAGGTGCAATATGCCAATGTGGAAAGGCACCGAGAATGTCCAAAGAAAATATGCACAAAATGTAAAAATGACATAAATGGCATGACGTAGAAAGAACAGCAGACCCCGGGATATGTGCACAGAAGTTGCAAAGCAATGAAATAATATGACAATGTCCTAAAAGAGCAGTATAACACACATCAGCTGCACAGCCACCACACACCATAGTATGTATGTAAAGCTTCAACCCCAGCGCAATGGTTGTCAAGGAGTGGTGGCGGTGTTCGCGCCGTAACCATGTATTAGTAGTCAATTCCATGCAAATAAGGCAGATAATAGTGAATCTCAAAACGGCGCCGTGTAAGGATGGAGCAAACGGCGAAGCGGTACTACACCGAGGAGTGGCCTACATGAGATACATGTCAACCACAGAGGGTGTGCCACATTTGGAGGAAGGATATTGGAGGTCAGCAAATCTGGGCTGTACAATGCACATCACAGCATCAGGACTGGCGTGTTAGGAAATAGATGCGCTGAGAGTACATAATGCGTACAGATGCATGTGCACGAGGATGACTACGTTCCCTAAACCAGTCATGTGACGGCCTCCCCGTCAACAACCACGGATATAGGAAGGTAATGCGGAGAATACAAGGAAATGAAGCAGTGTAAATGGAGCCGTAATGAGCAATCAACACCAATCAAGCCAGGAAGGGCAAACGCGGCAGCTGATAACTCTGCATGCAGACCCCTGCATAACGGGAAAGGGGAGGCATATGAATGCAAAGATAGTAGGGGATGTAGCAGAAATGCAAAGAGCAAATAACCGAAATAGCACAGCCAAGTACAGAGGTAGCATAACTGCGGCTGCAGATAAAATGCATCATATGCCATGTGCCTGCAGGATGCAGTAATGTAAGATGCAAAGCCAAGGCAATGCAGGCAACTGTAATGTAACACTACAGGCAGTACCGTTGCAGTTGCAACCGTAAAACCACGGAAATAAGCCATGGATACGGCTGCACAGACACACCCAATGACATCACCGGGTAAACAGCACAACAGTATTAAGTGTGAATGCACACAAGACACAGCGATTTCCCAAACGCCACACCGTAGGGTGTAAACAGACGGGAACTTTTAATATGTATATGCTGGGTGCCGCCGTGGCGTGATGCATAGGTATGTGACAGAGACAGCGGGAGTTGCGGGGGGGGGGGCCAACAACTACCGTAGGGCCTCACAGGAGAAGGAGAGTGTTCAGACCAAGGGTGACCTACCAGGGCTGCGAGACCTGGAGATAGTAGAGCTACAGGGTGGACAGGGACACGTTACAGCAAATAGTGGAGCTGTGCCGGCCGCGCCTGAGAACAAGAGACAACAGAGGGAGCCCATCCCAGTGGACACAAAGGTATGTGTGAGCTTGCGAATACTGGCTACAGGTACCTTTCAAAGGCCAACCGGGGACATAATGGGCATCTCACAGGCATCAGCATCCAGGGTACTACACCAGTTCCTGGATGCCATGTTACCACATGCCCATGAGCACATAAATTTCCCCACATCTCAGGAGGAGTTGGCTAGCAATATGCGCCGCTTCCACCGTGTGGCACAATACCGGAGGTCCTGGGTGCGATAGACTGTACGCACATAGAAATTAAGTCACCACCGGGAGCAGGGTACACGCTACATAAACCGCAAGGGATACCCTCCATCAATTGCCAGGTCGGTGCAATGCGCAGGGCATTATCATGGATGTGTGTGCTGGCAGCCCTGGAAGCTACCACGACTCCCATATCTGGCATGCCTCACAGCTGTATCAGGTATTCGCCAGGGGGGACATCACACAAGGTCACCTTGTGGGGATGCTGGCTACGCACTGGAGCCGTGGTTGATGACACCCATCAGAAATGCACACACACACATGCAAGAATGCCATAATGAGGCACACACACAAACAAGAATAATCATAGAGCGTGTGTTCGGGATGTTGAAATCACGGTTCTGGTGCTTGGATACATCCGGTGGAGCCTTGCAGTACTCTCCAGGCACAAGTGCCCACATATTCATAGTATGTTGTATGCTACACAATATGATTCTGTGGAAACAGCTGCTGCAGGGACATAATGCCGGAGGGCCACCAAGCCCGCCACAACTGCCAGGGCAAGCACAGGCACAGGGCATTCGGCACCATGGACACACTGAGCCAGCCCCAGTAGGTAGACAGAGGCGTACCCAATATGCCTACGCCCTGGCAAAGAGGGAACGATAGCACATGCTTTGACAGTGTAGGCCCCATGGACTGACACCTCCTGACCTGCACACACAGTAAAATGGACGCCACACAAACATGTCCGCCCGTAATGTACGTATGTGCGGACGTATGTGTGACTCCAACAAAGGCACCGCCAAACACTGCACACCCAATAGCCAGCAGAGCATGGCACGCCAACACCTCAAGACGCCGGGTTCTACAGCACACGGCTTAGCCGTATGCTGCCACTATCGCCGCAAGTCGACCACATATGTACTCATGTGCATACACAGATACGGAAATAGATATCAGTACACATGTAGAAATATATGCACGACACAGATATAAAGTACAACAGGGTAATATGGAACCCAGGGATGCAAGTTCACAGATAAGTAAGACGAAATCACCACATAGTAAACATAGTGACCGACAACCCGATCATCCGGGAGGGTGGGCAGAGCAGGTAACGCCAGCCATGGAAATGTCAACCTGCATCAATACATATCCGCGTGTTGGGATGGTCACCAGTCCACGGTACAGTAACGGATATAAAGTGTCATATCCATAGGATATGAGTGCGGAGATACACGCCGCCACCGGCGATGCGCCAACGACGTATTGTGTTCAACCGTCGGTGCGAAGCGCAAGCATACCAGTGAAGTGTACGACATTATGAGGAACGTACCTCATTTGGGGTGTAAAACAGTTCATGTTCCTCGCAGTTCCTCAAAGTTCCACATTGAAAATGTCTGTCAAACATCCATTGTTAGGAATGTATATAAATGACATCCTGGTAAATAGAATGTAATCATAGTAATTCATTAAAGGTTCTTCACTGTAAGTAAATCAGCATATTATAATCAACCTATGACCTACTTAGCTGAAGTTGTCACTATGCCATTACTATGTGTTCCACATTATGCCCATTTGTTTCACATTACTAATGTGTGTGTTCCTCACTCTGGAAATAGAAGGTTGAGAGCCATGGCGGCAATATGTGTATGTGTGAGGTGAGGTTGTCGTATGTTCTGCTGTGTGTGTGTAATGTGTGTGCCACTGTAAAATGTGTATGTAGATGACATGTCACAGGCGGAGTGTAATAACATGCGTAGGCATACAGTACAGGAACCATAGGCGTATGTACAGCAGTACCCACAAAGTAGTACTGACATCTCCTCAGTGGCTATGCACGTGGCGACGTAAAATGATGCAAAGCGGAAATGTCCCAGAATGTACCACAGGGCCATAGCCAACAGGAGATGCAAAGGACGCATGTACAAACCATGACCGTATGTATGGCAGCCATAAGGTACACTCAACACGGTCCGTCGGCAACGTTAAACAGCATCAGGCATGTACGGCAAAAATACGAATGTGCTATCCCGGCACCGATCGGGAACACTTACGGTCCCGTAAATACCGCTGTGTGTTCCACGACCGTGAAGTAAGCAAGCAGCACACGAATAGGAGGCTACCGGTAGCATACAGGCCGTCCCAAGTATAGGACCACATTCACCGTAACTATCAGCGACAAAATGCCAATGGATAGTAGGCACGGACGAACATCCGCAGATATATAACCCATGTGAAGGAGGAATACGTGCAGGAAGCACACATGCAGGCGATACCGACAGCACACGACATCAACAAAACAAACATTCCCGGAACAACAGACAGGTAACCTGCAGCCCCCCAAGGAGGGATGGAGCACACACACAAGCATATCCCATATGTATAAATGCAAGACTCACACCCGCACCCTTTACCCACATCCGCAGATATACTCCATCGCACATATCAAAGGGATAACAGCTAAAACCGTAGCAAAAACATACAGGCAGTCAATGACAGCGGCATACCCACAACAAGCTCGTGGGAAACACTAGCAGCGGCTGATGCATCCTTGCATCCGTTGTGTACAGGAATATAACAGCTATGTTACACATCTGAATGCACAACGCCATCGACAGCCGCCAGGACACGGACACCCACATGTCCAACAGAATACCATACCCAACACACACAATCCACGGCTAACACCACAGCGAAATGTACCCGACAACACACATAGCGGATGCAGTCACACAAACATGATACAATACATACCATCCTCACGAAGGTATTGCAAATAACCAACGGCCACACGAGGAAAGAACCATGTCCTAGTGCCGACGTAATCTAACGAAAAGGAGGGGGATCACCGGTGATATGCGCATAAGTACACACCGAGGAACAGCTATTGGCCTGATTAACCCACATGCCTCAGGTGACGACGAATATAAGGAAGACTTCCTGGATATTCAAACCGTATGTTCATACCGAACAAAGAAGGAATACTAAAGGACTAACAAGTAAATACAGAAGAACAGAACCAAAGGCGGAAAGGTATGTCGAACCAACGACATGTACTGGTGTGTAACGCACAATAGGTATGACGAATCTGTACAGTATGTGAACGGTGTGTGTAGGTAAAGATAGCTGTCCATCAGGCAGAGAGAGGTGAAGGTTGGTTATGTAATGCTACAACGAGCAGCATACCAACGACTGTGGGCAACGTGTGTAGAGCAGTGGGACAACATGTACACACCCGGGATAACCCCAGGTTAGGCTTGCCACCTTTTCAAATGGCCAAAGTGGGACATCTTTGGGACACACATCAGATGTTACAGGTGGACACATACCCATGGTCAGTACAAAGGGTAGAACTGTACTCATTTGCCTAAATAAAAGCATAGTCTTGTAGCAGTTAAGTTGCTTATTGTGTGTCTTGTAACATTTAGGAATGTACATACATAAATAACTATGTTATGCAACTCTTACATAAAAATGGGACATAATTATGTCCTACAATCTCAGGACATTTGCCATTTGTAATATGTTTTGTCAGGACACAACTGCCCAAAGAGGGACTGTCCCTTGCAAAGTGGCACAGGTGGTAACCCTACCCCAGGTCTGCCATAGGGGTTGCAAACACAGAACAATGCCACCACCCACGCTGATGCTGGCAGTGGATATCCAACAATGAAGTGCCACAGCAGGGGATAGGACATGTATGTATAGTGTCACAGCACACATGTGCATGGGCATATACCGTCGATGTCATACGGAATGTGCGCACGACGCACGTATCCCACGCAGTAGGGGTGACTATGTCAATTATGTGTACTGCAAAGCTGTCATGATGGATATGTTCAGAAATCATAGACAGTATCACAGGCACAGCATGCATGATGGAGGGATGGCCTAATGTTATGTACATACACAAGATATGTATGGCCTGCACATATGGGACAATGTAGTAGCAGAATAGGTACCCGAAATGGAGGGAACAGCAAGTAACCATGTCCAAACGTTCCGTAGCAGGTGCAATGTGTGCCACAATGATGTCCAGCAGGGCCGTGTAAACACATGTGCAATGTACACAGTAGTGACACCCCCCCCCATGGTAGTGTCCACTGAATGGCAGAAGTGGATGTCAACTGTCATGTCTATACAGTACGTCCGCTGTGGTGGTACCATGGGTCTGTGTCACCCTACCAGCAAGCAGCTATCACATGACTAGTGGCACAGTGTGCCCCTGTGGGATGTGCACAGGACCTATGTCCCACAGCACGGTGTGTGTCCAGTCTGTGGATGTCACACAGATGCCCGGGCCGAGAAATGTGGCATGTGTGCACACATGCAGGACTGCTCCTCCCACCCTGCCCACTGCAAACGCCATGTAGGAGTACTACATGCATCAGTACTGTGGAGAACATGGCCCATGGCAGAGTAGATTACAACCCTGTGTTAGTGGCATGCAGGTGAGTACAGATGTGTTACATGACTGTCATTTGCATATGTAAACTGTCTGAGCCGGGTAGAGATCACAGCATGACTATACTGAGACATGTAACATTGTATCCATTGTGTAAGGTACACCACACATGTGTTATTGTAACATGGCCTGCGTGTACATGTGTGTATGGCACAGGTACAAGGGCACCCAAGGTATCAGCTAGACATACGGTCCAGAAATGTGTGGTCCTGCACATGTGTACCCACGCCATGGTGGAATATGGCAACCACAGCACCATGTGGGGCATGTGTGTACATCAACCGTGTACAACGTGATATGCCTGTATAGGGACAGTATCCATGTGATACACACCGCATGACTGTCAGTATGCAAAGGTGATGTGTATGCACTATGTGTGATGTAACTGATGCAATGATATCTACATGATATATCTGCCACACTGACACCTGTATGGGTGTCAGCAACATGAGTAGGATGAGCTAGAATGCTGCCAGGTATGTAGAAGTGGTATATGTAGGCATGTACAGTACTGTGTGACAGCAGGTAGTGTACATATGCAAATACTGAGCATGAGGGGCCACATGTCTGAGGACTGTGCAATGTCACACGTCCCTGACTTGTTGTAGTTAGCATGATATGCCTGCACCACTGTGTGAACTGTACAGAAGGCACATGGCGAACATCCCGAGACATTGGGCACGATGTGATGCAGGATGTGTACATTGGCAATAGCATAAAGTGGAATGGTGCTGAAGGGCAAAGAGCGGAGCATGTCTGATGTGATACCCTCTGTACCACCCCAACCACCCATGCAATAGTATGACAGGTGGCCAGCATGGGATGTGGTGTGCTGTTGCGCACAGAAGCCCAACAAGGGTGCCAGTAAAGGCATGCAGGTAGTCAATGAGTGTGTGAAGCATGTATGTCAAGATGTGGCCCAGTGCCATACTGAATGGCCCAGTCATGGGTGTAGAGATGCAGCCCCATACGTGCAATGCAGTACCATCCATGTGTAGTGTGATAGATGTGGTAGTGTGGTGGTCAGGGTACACAACGTACATAAATGGGCTAGCAGTCACTGCAGTGTGCTGCTGCAGAGACATGTAACAGCCAGGTTGGCGGGATACAACAACTATGGCGGTTTGAGGTGACATTGGGAGTGTGTTCCCGGACATAACATGTGCATGGCAGTATTATGTATGTGTCCACAGGGTTAATACAATGTCCAGCCAAGGATTGGAACCCTGTACTGAGTGAGAGTGTGTATTGTTGGTAGGTACCCCACTGGCAGGCACGATGCCAGCAACATCTGTGTTGGCAATGCCTGCATGACTGTGGTATGCCGCATTGAATGTGGATGTAGTCAAACAGCAGAGACATACCACCACATTGCGTGAGGGCCCACACTGCAATGTCTGGCAGTCATGTGTAGGTAGCTAGCTGTGGAGTATGTCATGCACCATGAGGACACACCATGACTGTCAAGTGACACACAACACACAGGTGAACATAACTACCGTGCAACAGCCTGCACATGTGCCCATACAGCACGTGTGCATGGAACAGGAATACCACTGTGGCGTCTGTGAAAAGGCCAGTAGCACCATGTCTCAGTGTGGAATAGCATGGTCCCTACCAGTGTGTAAATGTAGCAGAAGTGCACTGTGATCAGTGTTGGCATAGGCACGTAGACTGTCCATCGTATAGGGTGCCATGCCATCAACTACCTCTGTCAGTGGATGTCAGTAATACCGGCTGTAGTGTGTATGTACCATGCATGCTGCTATGGTTGTGTGTTTAGGGTGTGGCTAGCAGGGATGAGAAGCATGGATGTTCAGCAAACAGAGGGGGGAGGTGTGTAGGCCTAGCACACAGACACATGGAGGTTTGGTGCATGCTGAGGGCAGTGTAGATATGGTATGTGTCGTGTAATGTGTCACCCAGCTATGCGTACTGCATGGCCAAGCATGTGTGGGTACATGGGAGTCCATACTAGGGAAGGGCGTGTTGCTGTCAATACATAGCAGTAGCAACTGTCCTAGGTACAATGTACAGTATGCCAACACGACCGGCATGTAACCTGTGGTGTACAGTGTATTCACTGTTGCGTGTCACAATGTGCGAGCGTCACGAACATGGGTATCTGAACATGGATTACCTATGATGCAATGTGTCATGGGAATATGCAGTATGTGAGTAAATCACGGTGTGGTGTGGGAACCACCCACCTGTGTGTTACAGTCCAGGTATGTGCCTGGGAGGTATGATCTGTGTACAATCTGGACTGGCAGGTGTGCCGTAGGGCATGGAGGCAGGTCCCAGGCACTGCAGATAAATGACATGTGTGCTGTACTGTGTGTGCAGTGCTTGTGTACAGCACAGTGGAGGGTGTAAGCATTGTCACACATCACTGCATGCTGTGCCTACCTGTGACAGCCCTGCCGGAGACAGACATGTGACACCGCTGCACAGGCAGCATAGCATGTGAAGATGTACATGTGGGCTGCACACCTTAGGCAGATGTCCACAGGTCATGTGTGCCACGGTAGTGTGGTTGAACACGACTATCAGACTGGACAAACACCACATGCCTGCATAACTACAGTATGACCATAGTCAACAGTCCCAGTGACAGAGTAGGCCAATGTACACTGTCCCTGCGTGCAGACCACTGGCTACTGGACACCTGGCTAGACACACACCTGGAGGGTTAATTCACCATTGAGCCATCACATGTCCCAGTCCATGTGGGCCGCATACAATGTCATCACAGGGTGGTCACAATAGCAGGTGGCAAGGCAGACACGGTGTACCAGGTGATGTGTCATGTGTGCATATGTCGACTAGCACAGCCGGTCACATGTCTGCAACATACTGGTGCACGATGTATACTGTTACATGATGAATGGAACTGCACTGTCACCCACTACAGGGCCATCTGACACAGGTGTGTTGTGACTGGTGTAACCCATGTTTGCACAGGATACACACTGCTGTTGTAGGCAGCCATGCTGGTGGCTACCAGTGATATATGCAGTGGTCATACAGACATACCGCACACAGTGTTCATGCCGGAATGTCCATTGTCGTGACGATGTGCTGCTATGTGAATGTAGGTGTGTGTTGTGAATGTTACACATCCAGAAGACACCATCTGGTGCAGTCATGGTTGTCAACACCAGTACACACATCCACAGCAGTCAGAACCCAGTCCTGACAATGTGTGTCAGTCACCCTTGTACTGTGTGACATATGTGCACATGGCGGAACACCTCCCACTGTCATCTAAGCTGGCTACATGATGGCTGGAATGTGCTGTAGAAATGTACAATGCTGGTAGCCCAATGACGTACCTGGAATCAGACACAGCACGCTATGTCAGCCATGTAAACCATGCACAACAATGACCGCCCAACAGACACAAACAATGCATTGACACATGGAACATGTGCACATGACAACCCCAATGAGGTATGTTGCACATATTGATGTACAATTGTCATCTATGGCCATAGCATGGATGCAGACACACATACTCCACAGGTAGTACCATGTGATGTAGGTAGGGGGGCATTGCTCGTGTACATGTCACAGTAGCTGTACACACACATGTCCTGCATAGCCGTCATGTAGGGGTAGCTGTGGTATGTGACTACTGGACATGCCCATACAAATGACCATGTCCCACAGGAGATGTGTTAGGTGTGTACCACATGTGACGTGCTGACAACAAGCTGCAATGTGTACGGCTGCCGGTGTACCTGTGTGACATTGTCTGTGAAGGGTGCAAAGGCATATAGTATCGTATTGCATGCACACAAGCCCCACATAGGTGCATAGCCTGAACATACAGTACAAGGAGTGTGGGATGATAGCAACCCACAGGTGGAGATGGGTACGGACGCCAGCCCACAACCACATGTGTGTGTACGGTGTTCACATCCACGACACATGAGCATCTGAGAGGCTAGCGTCACAGCTGTACAGGGTTGCATGCATATATGTTCAGCAACATCCCTGTATGTCCCACCACTGGCCCGTGGACCGATGGACACCAACCAAATGTGCAGATATGAGATGTGCACAGCACATCACAGATGCCTACCGTAGAACAGGCCTACCGTGTAGACATGTGCACAGTAGGTCTCGCCAGCTGCAGTCAAACACGTTAGGTGCTGAACCACAGCAATAGTCCAGGCAATGCCACAGATGGACGTGCATGCCTCTGTGTATGTATGTCTGTGAATGCCTCCAGCATAGCAATATAGCTGTGTCACCGTTGTGAACAACAATATGAATGGGTTGTATGTGTGAGGGGTGCGTCATATGTGTATGGTCAGATCGACGATACCATCAGTGGGCCTGCTATGTGAACATCCCTGTCCCCATACATGGATACCTATGCTGTGCCCAACACCACATTCACAGAGGGAGGGATGGCAGTGTGTAGTGCAGCAGCAGACATGTGGGTGGCAGCGGGCACTGGATGTACACATATGTGGTACCCACATCAGTGCAGGCAGCCATCCATGTGCATGGGATAGCGGTGTGTGTCCACATACAGCACTGTGTCGATCAATATCCCAGCACATAGCACCTGCCAGGGCTACAGTGTATGCATGGATGTGTGATGCACCAGACACACCCTCAGCAAGCAGCGACAGCATACCTCGCTTGAGGACAGTGTCCACACCATGGTGATAAACATGTTGAATGTCCATATTCACACAGCTATGACATATGCAATGGACAGCCACCCTGCCAATACCGTCAACCCCCAGGTGGATCACACCCAGTGCCATGTATGTGGCATACCCTGCCATATCATGCAGACCTGACCAGCAAGGCTGCATGAGCTATCACAGTCCTACATGGTGCAATGGACAAAAGGCACTCTCACTATCAACCATACACAGCAGTAATGTGGCGGTGATGCACCCTGTCATGTTACAGGTGCTGTGTGATGCTCTGCACAATGTGTGTGTACATGCTATGCATGGCCTTTCCTGCTAATGTGTCATGGTTACACATTGCTCCATGTCTATCACATGTGCAACACAGGTGAGCTGTGGCAAGTTGTCCAGCACCCGCACAGTGCTGTGTGGAAGTACATGGCACAACACATGCATGTGCAGGTGTCCATGTGTATGTGTACAGTGCCGCTGCTCACGTTCACAATGGACACAGACGTGATGTGTACTGACATATACACAGCGCCCAGGTGAACAGTAGCACAGACGTCACATGGGGACCTATGCCAACTGATATGGACATAGGTGCAGCCAGGTACACATGTCCACGGCAGGCTAACATCTACATGGTGCGTGTACAGTGTGATGGGGTGGCACACAGATATGATGTGACACCCAGTGCTCAATGGTGTGAAGCCACAACATCGGCTGTGTCACTGCCACGATGCCCTTCACAGATCACTGTGCAGATGTCGTACATGTCATAGCAATGTATTTCCAACAGTATGCCAGCACAGCAGTGTGAATGTGACCTGCCACCATCATTATGTCTTCCAGATAATGCCACGTTCCCGGCTTCCACCTTTCAGCCAACAGGAGGAGGAGGTGATCATTCCATACCTCCATAGTAACCACGCCGTGCTATTTAGCCATGTGCCACAGCAGGCACAGGAACGGCAGGAGATGTGGGAGGAGATGTGCAGGAGGGTGAACAGCGTGGGCGGATACAACCGCAGCTATCAGCAAATCCGCAGGCACTGCACAGACCTGATCCTGCATGCAAGACAGCGTGCTGCTGCAATCGCCAGGCAACAACGTGGGACAGGTGGTGGGCCACCAACCCAGCCCCCACTCACAGCCACGGAGGAGCTCCTGGCCAGTCTGGCGACACCCACGGAACAACACGCAGAAACACTTGCATCCATCGTGGAGGTGGGTGTCTCCCGAGCTATGAGCCTGGAGCCGCATGGTAAGTCAGTGTTGCATGTTTGTATGATAAGCGACGTGGGTGTGGGTGTCATAGTACAACACATGATATAGCAATACATGCCAGGTATATGGCCACACAAGATGCAAACCATAGTATGCTATGTTGTGTTAGCAGACATGTGCATAGCACTTGCTACCACACACATGCATGATGTGACATGCACAGTGCTGACCATGTAGATAGTAATGGCTAATGTGTATACCTTTGTGTAATGCCTTTACAGGTACCTCTGGCGTGTCGCAAGGACAAGGGTCTGTTGCAGGTAAGTCTGTTGCTAGTCAAAGGCATGTTCTGCTGTATTGATATTCCCCATGTGTCTAGGCATGACATGCTCACCTGTGTGTGCCCCAGTCACGGTATACAGCTCGCACCACCCGACACACACACCACCCATGTACAGTAGATACACCCGTTAGCGTAGAGTGGTATGACACCACACAACCTATTGGTGTGTTACGTGCATTCAGATATGCATACAATGGTGTAGGTGTTACACAATGGCTGCATGTGTAGTATGCATTGGTATGCCAGTGCAGTATGCACACAGTACCACATAGTGAGCTGTGATCTGGCCAGAGCACAGGTGTTACCAATGTGACCCATGCCCCTGCATCGGGTGCACACGCCAGACATGGCACATGCCATGTCCCATGCACGTGGATGTCTGGCTGCAGCATTGTCACACCATGACATGACCTATGCACAACATAGCAAACATCCACACTGTCAGCATATCCGTAGAGAATGTGACACCTCACACTAGTATGGTTGTATGTCACATGGGCCACCACAGGGCCGTGTGCACAATGTCTACCACACACAATTGTCAATGACTCAGACAGACAAGGCCATGGTCGATACCTACAGGCATGGTGCCACACAGCACATCCACAGTGGGTAGTCACCGTTGCACCCTGTACACACATAGTGGGTTCATCACTGTAGTGGACCCTGGACATCCGATGTAGTACACCAGTGACATGGAATGCCTCCACAGCTACTACAGGTGCTTCCAATGTTCACCATATACGTGCTGCTGAGCAGCTGAACTGACTTACAGACATGGCAATGTAATGCGCCCAGGTCACGACGCACAGACACATAGCTGTGTCCTGCTACTGTGCAGTGGCACAGAGCCCGCACTACACACTGTACAGCTATGTACACAGCTCACAGCAAACGTACCTGCACAGACATCACTGTTACCCATACATTGTATCTGTAGACTGTACACATAACACTGCACCGTGACAGCCGTTGTGATGTGGTGCATGCGGTGGGACACCATCGTCACATGTCCACATGATACCGCACATGTTTGCGGTGTACATAACATAGTGTCGGCACCCATGGGTACTCAACTCGCCTGGGCCACACGGTGTATCACGCTGATGCATGTGAACTACCATGAATGTGTGTACTGCATGCCTACTAAATGACACCTGCCTGTTGTACTGTCCCCACCAGGGCAGTGTACATACTGCCACTATGAATGTCTGGTCTGCATTCACTGGTCTGTGTTGTGTGAATGCTGCATGCCACCTGCATTATCACATGCATGCTGTGTGTGTCTGTGTGTGTGTGTGTGTGTGTGTGTGTGTGTGTGTGTGTGTGTGTGTGTGTGTGTGTGTGTGTGTGTGTGTGTGTGTGTGTGTCTGTATTGTAACCAATGGTATGTCTTTGTATTGACAGGTGCTGTAGGTGAGTTCCCCTCCTGCGGTCAATCTGATGCTAGTGTCCCCACAGATACTAGTGGTGATGACCATGTGCATGAGGCACAGGCAGGGTCATCACAGGCACACACTGTGCCACTGGAGAACATCACACATACGTCCCTTTCAACCCCGCCACGGTTCAGATGCCGACACATACCCCAACACCGTTGCCCATAGATGACGGGCAGTCAGCATCTCGTGGCCCCGAGCAGGAATGTGTGGTGGCTGCAGAAGGTGTGGGTACACACGATGTTGCCAGTGTAAGGACTGGTGCAGTGCCACGCAGGCATGTGGCAGGTGCTGCTCATAGGGGGAGCACCACTAGACATACACCTGCCGCAGGTGCAGCAGCTGGTATTACCAGACGCATGTTCCAGTCTGTAATGGCGGCGCAGGCACGCGCCAACGGCAGAACCAGGAAGGGCAGAGGCTGCAGAGGTCCGCAATCCATACCTTGAATGACAACATCCAGGCATTGGCGAATGCACAACAGCATCTTGCCGATGTTCTGGATAGGAGATTGGGTGACATGGCTGGTATCCTCGACCGAGGCATGGCCATCCTTGAGCGCGGCGCAGTCCGTGCAGGAACACCAGGTAGGGTGAGGCATAGGGCACGGGCGTGCCAGCAACACCACCTGCTGCAGGTCAGCGTGCGTGCCACCTCCCATGCCCACCCAGACAGTGCTGGTAGCAGCAGCAGTGCAGCTGCTACTACACCATCCACACCAGGACAGAGCAGGCCACGTGGACGTGGCCCTGACGCCCGCCGTGCACGCTTTCCAGCGGACATGTGACATCGGAGAGTGGACAGTCCGCACTCCACCCGGTCGTGCGTCGCGACCCCAGGCAGGCGCTGGTCACGCCGCCAGCAGACACAGTGAGCCGTAACACCTGCACTGTACAGTCAGGGGCTGCCAAGCATACCCCGTGTAGGCATCACAGATGACTGAACTGTGTACACACACACCCACACACAGCAGACACAACTGTAGGGCTCCACCACACCCACATGCAATCTACATAGTCATGCCCACTCAATGCACACGCACATGATGTCATCCATTGGTACAGCCCATGCCTGTGGCACACATATCACCCTGTGCATATGATGAAGTCTCTGCCGCATAACTGTGAGCTACACCATCACTGCACGGTTAAGCTAACATATTCTGATGCACAGGGTGGACACGATAGTGAGAGGTGTATGTGTTACCTGTGTCCGCATAGTACGTGATGTGTATGTTGTGGTGTGTGTGTGTGGCTGGCGACAGGTGTGTATGTGATGTGGGTTGTGCACGGACATCATGCAGCAGACATACCATGCAGGACAAGTGCAGCATTCATTGATATGTGTACACAGTATGTGTGGTGGTTACATGTGTAGCACCATGTCGGTGCAGTTAACCCGTATGATACTGATGGTGTACTTGCACGTGCCTACTGGGAGCACTGTAATTAGTTCCCCACGTAGTCGGGGTACCCACAGGCATGTCTGGCAACATCAGCATAGCACAGTTACCGCGTGATCCGCATGGACCCCTACATAGGTACATAGGCGCACATGAACGTAACAGGATATGTGCCCCACGACATGTGTGGACCTAGCATGACTGTGTGTGGCGTCTAACACCCTCAGGATGGGGATGCCATATCCATCAGTCCCCAGTCCCTGGTCTAGCAGTGACACACAGATGTTGCCTGGCGATAACTATCGCCACACATCCACACGTCATTAGCAGTCCTGGACGAGGCAGTCAGGGCCTTTCCTTCACATGGCCTGGCACTCCTCCCGTGTTGTAGGGGTGTCTGGCCGTTAACCCTGTTCCCCCAGCACGTCCCACTCATCTTTGTGTTGAGGTGTTTGACAGTCGCTTCTGTGCCCGTGTTTGCATGGAGCCTGGGAGGTGGAATGTGCCCATGTCACCCAGGTCAGACATGGCCGTGTATGTCAGGCACAGATCACCACGGAGCAGATGTGCTGTGAAGATCTACAGCCGGTGTCCTCTTGGCCGTGCAGCTTGTGACACATGTCCTAGCACCGTCATCCCCATCTTGTGGAACGTTTGTGGTCCTTCCGAGTGCTGCAAGCATCAGGTTAGCTACAGGCCACATGTGTCATTGTACGCAGTCATTGCTCTGGTGTGTGATGTGTACAGGGGTACAATGAACACCCCTGATGTGGTTGCGATTCCATCCAGACCAGGAGGCCACAATGGAATGTCTTCACACCCACATTGCCATTGTGTGTGTTGACAGAGGTTGCCGACAGGTGTGCTAGCCAGTTTCTTGAACATGTCCACCATCTTTAATGGCGTACCACCTACATGTGACATTGGGACGAACATGTCCTTCACACTGGGTAGGGCTGCACCTTCTCTGGCATTTAGTAGCAGGCCATGGCTCTGGCACCAGGCATCCATGTCTATGACGCCCTAGGTGGATGTCCGTGTAACATGGGGTGTTGGGTATGTTGGCCAGTGCGTAGATATCTGCATACCTTGTCTGCTACAATACCCCTATGATTGCATGCACATTGAAGGTCGGATGCCATATGGCAGGGGCCCAGGAGTGAGCCCTGTGGGCCTCCACTGGGTCCAGATATGAGTGTGACAAGGCACCTTGAGCACCAACCCTGTGTGGTGTGACCTCCAACCTGTCTGAGAAGCATCGGGTGACATATGTCCCCACATGTATGCTGGCGAGCCTTTCCATGGGTCCCATGTGTAGTGTGCTCTGAATGCTCCCACCAGGTCATGGTACTGTGTGCAAACCCACGTATCCCCATCAATGGCCTTGGTGACCACTCCAGACTGGACGAGCAGGTTCGGGAGGCAGGATCCACCCTTGACTATGTAGTTGTGGGTATGTTCCGTATTGGCTGTACACCGCTATCTGTAACCATGTCCACCTGTATGGACCTCCCCACAGCTTTGCAGACAACGCTTGTCAAGCGTATAGGGTGTGGCTGTTGACAGTCCATAAGAGCACTACCCTGGCATAGTGGGACCACAGATGCCATATGGCATCCATTGGGACATAGAGCATAGTAAGGCTAACATGACACAGTGGGCGCATGTGTGGGCCGAGGGCCTCAATGAGGATGGGTAGCACACAGCCAGGGACACCATCGGTGCCCATTGCTGACGTGTCAACCGCCATAGAGATATGGGATCACTCCAGGCCATATGAGATGTTTGGGAGGATACACCTGGTGGGATGGATATGTTCCTCTGGGGGATGTATGCATGGAACATGTCCTCTGGTTTGCAGACAATGTCTGTGGGTGCAGTGACTGTTGTCACATTCTGGACCATTTCCAGCCAAGTCTGTGTGCCCCAACCATGTCCTTACCACAGTTAGGCAAGGCCCTATCGTTGTCTCATGTGCCCTCTGCAGTACCACTCCCACAAGCGCCCGTGGATGATGGTATGTGGGGCCGTATGGTGACGCCGGTTTGAATGGGTGATGGTTTCCTGGTACCGTCATTGCTCTGCCATGTATCAGCTCCAACTGTTGATGTACAGGTAGTCAGTGGCTGCGGTCCACCACACCATGTGCCTACCTGTGGTGGACAAGGTCCTGATGTCATCATGTTTGCCTGTTGCAGACATGCATGTGGGTGGTCGGGAAGGCATTCGTAGGGCTTTGCCGGTCTGGCCTGTGTTCAACGCTGGCATGGAGGACTTGTAGGGTACCACACTGGTCGTATGATGTGTGTGGTTTTCTGTGGAGAGGTCATCACTGAGGTCCCCATGCTGGTGTTGGTTACAGGGTGTGGATGACCAGTGGATCCACTATACGGTCTTGCATCACCATTGAGGGCTGTACATCCTGTGTGGGGCATATCCTCACCATGTGTGATGGGCAGAACTGTCAGACATCCCCCCCTAGTATGTATGGTGCATGGCTGTTTAACAGTGGCCAGGTGTGTGAACACCTGGGACTGCTGGCGTAGTGTGTTGTGCCATGGGTAATGTTCCCAGGCTATGTATGGGTGGTTCATGTCACCCAGTACGGTGCTGTTGTGAGAGCATGCCCACTCACCAGTGTCCTCCGGACATCTGTGAAGGTATCCTGTGTTTGGGAGGGTTGTCTGTAGCATGCAACAAACGGTAGGCCAGTCTACACATGGTTAATTGCACCTAGATATTCCTCGCAGCAACGGCCACGCCTGTGGCATGGCCGGGTTGTTGTGTGGCTGGACACACAGGACGGTCCGCATTCCGCCACCCATGCCGCCGCACCATGTATGCATGTCTGCTCTGTGCCGACTTAAGTGTCTGAGCATGCCCAGTAGGCAGCTGTGTAGATAGACACACAGCACAGTGCACACCGCTACCGCCTGCAGTGATACCGGTGCATGCCTGTATCCCCACGAACGGCCACGCCTGTGGCATGGCCAGGTTTCTGTTGTGGCTGGACACACGACGGTCCACATTCCGCCACCCATGCCGCCGCACCATGTGTATGCATGTCTGCTCTGTGCCGAGTCTAAGTGTCTGAGCATGCCCAGTAGGCAGTGATGTACTGATCAGTAGTTACTTGTTATTCCCGACTGCAGCACTAACGTGTTAGTGTACGGGCGACCTTGGATGGTAACAGACGCGTGACAGCCCACTCTGTCCTAACTCCGATCGGGCGATTGCCTCTGCAAATGATACCACCACGAGGGGTATGCCTCCTGACAGCGCCTGCTCAGCAAACTCGTAGCTGCTCTGTAAATGCTTCATACTGTAGTGTGTTCATGTAGATAGGCGGTTCATCCCCGCACCATCCGTGTGTGTGTGTGTGTGTCTGTGTGTGTGTGTGTGTGTGTGTGTGTGTGTGTGTGTGTGTGTGTGTGTGTGTGTGTGTGTGTGTTTCCAGCTGCCTCTGCGACTGATCATGCTTTTAGACGCTCCACAACACATGCCTTGGCTATTGCCAACTATTGTCTTGCGGGTGACGTCAGCAGCCTACAAGTATGCGTGTGACAGTGCTGTGTTCAGTTAAGTCGGTTGCGCGTTCTGTAAATGCTTCATACTGTAGTGTGTTCATGTAGATAGGCGTAGGTTCGTCCCCCGTCCCTTCCGTGTGTGTGTGTGTGTGTGTGTGTGTGTGTGTGTGTGTTTCCAGCTGCCTCTGCGACTGATTATGCTTTTAGACGCTCCGCAACACATGCCTTGGCTATTGCCAACTATTGTCTTATGGGTGACGCCAGCAGCCTACAAGTATGCCTCTGACAGCGCCTCTGTTCAGTAAAGTCGGTAGCGCCGTTCTGTAAATGCTTCATACTGTAGTGTGTTCATGTAGCTAGGCGAGGTTCGCCCCCGCCCTTCCGTGTGTGTGTGTGTGTGTGTGTGTGTGTGTGTGTGTGTGTGTGTGTGTGTGTGTGTCTGTGTGTGTGTGTGTGTGTGTTTCCAGCTGCCTCTGCGACTGATTATGCTTTTAGACGCTCCGCAACACATGGCTTGGCTATTGCCAACTATTGTCTTGGCGGATGACGCCAGCAGCCTACAAGTATGCGTGTGACAGCGCCTGTTCAGTAAAGTCGGTAGCGCTCTGTAAATGCTTCATACTGTAGTGTGTTCATGTAGATAGGCGAGGTTCGCCCCCTCCCTTCCGTGTGTCTCTTCCTGTGTGTGTGTGTGTGTGTTTCCAGCTGCCTCTGCGACTGATTATGCTTTTAGACGCCCGCGAACACATGCCTTGGCTATTGCCAACTATTGTCTTGCGGGTGACGCCAGCAGCCTACAAGTATGCGGTGACAGCGCCTGTTCAGTAAAGTCGGTAGCGCGCTCTGTAAATGCTTCATACTGTAGTGTGAGCATGTAGATAGGCGTAGGTTCATCCCCCGCCCTTCCGTGTGTGTGTGTCTCTGTGTGTGTGTGTGTGTTTCCAGCTGCCTCTGCGACTGATTATGCTTTTAGATGCTCCGCGAACACATGGCTTGGCTATTGCCAACTATTGTCTTGGCGGGTGACGCCAGCAGCCTACAAGTATGCGGTGACAGCGCTTTGTTCAGTAAAGTCGGTAGCGCTGCTCTGTAAATGCTTCATACTGTAGTGTGTTCATGTAGATAGGCGTAGGTTCGACTCCCGACCCTTCCGGGTGTGTGTGTGGGTGTGTGTCTCTCTGTGTGTGTGTTTCCAGCTGCCTCTGGCGACTGATTATGCTTTTAGACGCCCGCAACACATGCCTTGGCTATTGCCAACTATTGTCTTATGGTGACGCCAGCAGCCTACAAGTATGCGTGTGACAGCCTGTTCAGTAAAGTCGGTAGCGCATTCTGTAAATGCTTCATACTGTAGTGTGTTCATGTAGATAGGCGTAGGTTCGCCCCCCGCCCCTTCCGTGTGGGTGTGTCTCCGTGTGTGTGTGTTTCCAGCTGCCTCTGCGGCTGATTATGCTTTTAGACGCCCGCAACACATGCCTTGGCTATTGCCAACTATTGTCTTATGGTGACGCCACCAGCCTACAAGTATGCCTCTGACAGCGCCACGCCAGTTAACTCAGTAGCTGCTCTGTGAATGCTTCATACTGTACTGAGTTCATGTAAATAGGCGAGGTTCATCTCCGCCCCTTCCGTGTGTGTGTGTTTTTGCTTTCGCAAATACAACTGAATAAGCAAATCCTTTAAGTGTTCACAATCAACAGTGTGATATTTAAAATCATGTTAAGGCTCACATTGTTGATTGTGAACATTCTTAGACATAGCTGTTATTCTGCACACTAGGAAACAACGAAAACGCTGCATGTTGTAATGAACTGTTTAAATGTTACGAAGACTTGTGTTGTGTCGAATCACGGGACTATTCTTGCTGCAGGTTGCTGGTTTGTTTGTGTTTCATAGTACAATATCATGTAATACGTGTGTTCATAGTATGCTTTCTGTGATGTTGACATGTGTGTGTTTCATTAGCAGTACGTCCCTGCTTTCTATGCTGTGGCTAAATCTCCATTGCTCGCATAGACAGTGACAACTGGAAGTGTAAGGGTGGACATTTAAAGCCTGGATACTTCCATGTTATGTGTAAGTCTCACTGGGCCAACGGGTGATAGCGCATACATGTCTATGAAGTACCTTTGGATACCATATGCGACCTGTCGTGGACGAAATGTTTAAGTTGACTGTTCCATCTACCTATGTGTGACATGGTTTGTGGCCATAGGGTGCCAGCAAGTCTTCCCTGTTCATTGGGTGTTTGCCATGGTCTATTGACATCACTCCTATTAATTCACCGAAGGATGTCTTTCATTGTTGGCAACGCCATAGTTTGACCTTCGTATGTCATTCCCAGCAGACGTGGAGATTGTGCCATTGGTATGTTTACACAGGTGACCCATCTGTTCCACTGTATGGAAGCGCAGGATCCCCTATAGATGTGCTGGCAGATTGAGTGCTGTGTACGGCGGTATCTTCCCATCGGGCTGGCTTTGAATGGGGAGGGTCGACTGTAGACCCTGGCTTTATTCCCTGGGTTATGCCTTTGCAACAGCTGTGGATTCCCCAGGTTTGCAGCTATGGCTGCCATCTTGGCCGACGCTTGTCCATCCATGGGAACTGCCTACTGGACACTAGTATCGGGCTGTCAACATTTCACAGCTGCATTCTCCATTTCCGTGGATGATCGGTATTAGTATTATGGAGTAACGATATGCCATGGGCCACGCCCGCACGGGGCGGACAACGAATCATCTGCCAATCCACACCGACACCCATTTTGCATACCCACGATCCCATGTCTGCAACCCTCGATAGTACCCCTGGCTCACTCTTCATGTGTGAGTAAATGGGATTTGAACGTGCGGCGGACGCAGCAGCCTGGGGAGTCCTATTCATATGTCCTGCATTTCATGGACGGCTGTCATCACCCTTGAAGACGCTTGTGGTGCATATATCTACCTGTGCCATAGTCACGGCTGTCACCTCTTCCGTTCACACTATGTTGCCCACACTTACTTAAGGAGTATTTTTGGGTCCTGCAATGGACACCGATGTGCATATGTAAAGTTTAGAACATGTTGGACTGTGTCCATTCGGCCAGTGGGTTTGACTGCCGCCATATGTTCCCCAGTCCCGGATGTCTGTCCGCCTACCCATATTATGTAGTGCTACGGAACCCGTGTCCTTCCACAATTTACCCATATGGTGTTACTGTAGTACTGCAGGTTGGCAACTGCTTTAGATAATCCTCAGAGGTACATTGTGAACTATCCGCCACTGTATTGTCATTATAACACAGCTGGTACATGTAGAACCTATTTATTCATGACAGTATGTTGTTTATGTGTGGGAACACCATATTTTAACGATAGTATGACCTTCCTAGTTGACGTTGTTGGTGTGCCATTAATATGTGTTCCACAGGTCGCACGTATGTTCCGCAGAGTGGAAGCGGGTGATCCCCACATACTTGATAGCACCTTGGCTGCTGTGTACGCTGGGATTCGCACGGCAGGATGGATGTCTACGGGGTGTATCTACTGTTGTTTCCATCTGTATGTCCTGTGTCATGCCTTACTACGGCTGTGTGATTCCACCAGGTTTGCTATTATGGGTGCCATCTTGTCCGCACGCTTGTCCATCCTTGGGAAATGCCAACTGGACACTGATGTAGGGCTGAACACATTTCACACCTGCCTTTAGCATTACCCAATGGATGCTTTGCATCCTTACTGGGGACTAAGGCACGCCCTGTACCCGCAGCCCTCACACGGGCGGACAACGGATTATCTGCCAAACAACACCGAGCCCCATTTTGCATACCCAGGATACCATGGCTGCAACCCCCCACGGTACGCATGACACATCCTTCATGTGTGCGGAACTGGGATATGGACGTTATGTATGGACACGCAGTCTGGGGACCTCTGTTCATATGTCCTGCATGTCATGGGCAGGTATCATCAACCTTAAACACGCTGGTGGTGCATATGTCTAGCTGTGCCGTAGTCACGGTTAGTACTTTGATTGGCTGATCCCAGTGGATAACGGAGCAAACGCCGTAATTTTTGGAGTCCTACAATGGACACCGATGTGCATTTGTAAAGTGTAGGACGTGTTGGACTGTCACCATCTGGCCAGTGGTATTGACTGCCGCTGTATGTTCCCCAATCGTGGATGTCTGCTTGACTACCCATCGTTTTGTATGACATGGCCTATCTATATCCACGTGCCAGTATGCGGAAATACAGCAAACCTTGCTTCCTGCCCATCTTCATAAACGACATTATGGAACATATATCGGCAAAAACAGACACTGTCAAATACGATAGACTCCACAGTGAAAGGATACTGAGCTCTTTCACCTACTAACATGGGGCATCGTCGGAGTACGGAATGCATGACATAGCCGTCCCTTATACACTTCCTTCAGAGTCGGTTTAAAGCTAAATAATCAATAAACCTGCTCATAGTTAGGTGGACAGTGCTCCAAGTCTTGATTATAACGTGACATATACATATCAGTGTTGCATGCCTTACTTCATGGAAACAATAATACGGCAACAATGTGTTAATATATATACAATATTGGTAAATGCAATCAGTATCCTGACACATAGTTGATAATTGTTGTGAGTGCACCTTAGAATGTAGTGTGTTGATCAGGATATTGTATATCAATGTGTATAATAGTAGCATTACGATAACAAAGCATGGAATCAATAAGTACTATTTAAGCACATATTTTACAATTATGAATGTAAATGTGTGGAGGAGACATCCGTAACCTTCCTGGTTCCACTGGATCACACACGATTACGCACACCGCATGTCCGGATTGTGGGTTACGCGAGGCGCACATGCATATCCGTAGTCCATTTATATATGTTTACAGTGTCTGTGTGGTTACGTGTTTTATGCTACTTGTGACTATTCCGCAACATATGTCTGATCCGTTGATGGACGGTGCAGAAAGCACTTACAGATTTATATATGTAACAGTCTTTGCAGCATGGACGCTTTACGTACACGCACATCTATATGTTCTATAGTCGTAATTCAAACGCGACTGCATTCACGCTTGCCGTTACTGTGACCAGTACACGTTAGCTGTTCGTTGTCATTAATATGCATACCATGGTACCTATGTACATTTACATATCCCCGCACACACGCACGCCACAGGCATCCATTCTCCTGCTGGGAAAGGCAGTACTGCATGTTGAACATTCCTAATTCCCTCGCCATGGCCCAGGATGCATATGTCGCCACCGCAGGGCTGTTCAGATGACAGCTGCTTATATCCCATACGCATACAGGCCTTCAGTTGTCAGGGTGTTGCTGTGGTGCTTTGGTTTGGTCTTGTCCGCCCACTGTACGGGACTGCCCTGACCCTGTACGAATGTTAGATGAGTCACATGGCATCGCTTTGTCCGTGTCCATGGTACCATGTCACGGACCCCCACCCAATTATTCGTAGAATCAGAAGCCCGATTGGCCGGTGTACCCGTTGTAGATCTTGTTATACTAATTGCACACGGTCTGGTCGAACTGACCAATTTCCATTACTAACCCTCCGTATGTATGGCCTGTGTCGCAATATTACAAGGGTTTACGATTGCGATCGACTTTCACTGAGCCACAGACATGTCCGTTGCTTTGTTTGGGCCGGTTCCGCTCTGCTACACACATTTAACATGGCGGAACAGGTTGAACAGCTCAGCCACGAGGACATCGGGTTGTCCGTCACTGTCTATTATTGAATGTCTATGTGGAGTTTGTTTCACAAAGCGAGACAATGTCGACATTGTTAACGGACATCTCGCAGTACGTCCGCACCGCCGCGGGTGACATATGTCTGCCTTTGGCCGGCGAACAGGCATTATGCTGTGCCATTATGTCTGGGGATATATGGTTTCCTGACATAGATGATATGCCATACTAGCAATGACCCTAGCAATGACCCGCGTCTGGGTGTGGGTACTGCTGTATTACCCACGGGAAGAGTGGCCTTAGGTTAAGTGGTGACCTAGGCAGAAGTTGCCACCGATACATCACCCGCTACCCCCCTCCTGGTCTACCTACACCAAATAGAGTCTGGAAAGGTGCCCCGAGTAGAGCAACACCCTAGACGGCTACCTACTTGGCCTATGCCTAAGGCCGGCTATGTGTGTGGTCCCTTGGGCATCGGACTGAACGCCACGCCTGCCGTGGGTATGACCAGCTTTACCCACATCCAGCCCCAAGGCAGTCAACACAGCATCCATGGGTCCACATGGTGTCCCAGCTGTGTACTCCAGGAACTCTATGGGGAATTAAACCCACACTTAGGACAGCTGTTTAATCTTAGCCTCACCTCAGGATACATACCTGAGTAGTAGCACAGGGCGACTGTAGTCACACTCCACATAGATGGTGCCTCCACTGACCCTGGTTATTACCATACCATTAGTTTGACAAGCCTTATCTGCAAAGCCATGGAGATGGATCATAATGGAACACATAGATAAAGACATAGGGGACTCGCATACTTTGGATACAACCCAGTTTAGCTTGGTCAAAGTCAGATCATGCCCTTTACACGTGTTTCACTTTGTAGAATCAGTCACCAAGGCCATTGCTGAGGGTAAAGCAGTCCATACAGCCTACCTCAACCTGGCAGAGGCCTTCGACACAATACCCCCCTCGGGTATAATTGATAAACCCGTCATCTTGAATGTAAATCCATACATCGCCATATGGGTTGCAAACTGGCTAAGTCACAGAACACACATGGCCATAGTTGCTGGCGCCATGTCATACTCACAGCCAGTCACAGGTGGTGTCCCATGGGGCTGAGTCCTGGGTCCACTATTTCCAGCATCTACGTTTCCAATGTACACGCATACACAGGGGGGTTATGGGTGACAGTGTTTGCAGATGACTGCAAACCGGGTGCCAAAGTCAGACACACATCTGACACAGATATCCTTCAGGAGTGCCTCACAGATGTGGATAAGTGGTACCAGAGACATGTCCTACAGCTAAATGCCAGGAAATGCATAGGCATACCTTCGGGAAGAACAAGGTTACCCCGAGCTACCATATAGGTGGCAATCCACTGAGCACAGAGGGGGTTACCAGTGATCTGGGGACACGTGTTGTTGTTAACCGCTCGTTAGACACACATGTTGCTAACATAGTTAGGTAGACCTTCCACATTGCCCACATCATCATGAAGGGATTCACATCTAGATCAGGGAGGTCATTGTCCCCTTTGTACTCATCACTCATTAGACCTATGATTGGGTACAATGCCCTGTTCAGAATGTATCTGACCCAACACCTGCAGCAGCTGGAAAGGCACCAACAGTTCATCGACAAACAGATGCAGGGTCTCAGGTATATGTGTTATACTGACCGACTGAAAGACTTCCAGCTGTATACAGTTGCATACCACTTGCCCAGAGGTGACCCGTGCCTGGCATACAAGGCTATGTCGAACCCAGATCTGATGACTATGCTTCACGACGTTAGATCCCTCAGAACCACAAGGGCAGCTGACGACACCTTGACACTGTCATTAATCGAACGTGTTGTTGGGACAGATTCATCACCCAGACACTCACTATGCTGTGGAACAACATCCCAGTACATGTGAGGGCAAGCACCTCGCTGGCCTTGTGTTAGTATTTAGACATGGATGTCTGAATTGATTTATTTAAGTAACCTTCTAAATGAATATTTACATTAGCACATTGTGAATCTTTACATTTCGTTGGTCTATTTTACAGTAGTCATAATCATACGGTTTATGTGTATATATTATGGTTCATTTATATTACTAGGTGTCTGCAGTTCTGTTAATATATTGGCACAATCCAGGACATATATATGTATCTTACACAGTCAGACATTTGGAAAACATTTTATGTTGGTTCATCTTTCATATATGTACATATATTTCTATTTTCCGATGAAGACTGTACCTTCAAGCAATGTCTGATGTCCTCACTGTGTGGGATCTGTAACCCAAGTAAGGTTTGTTTGCTTGTCTGCCTTTAAGGCATGTAATTAGTACCTAGCACATCTAATATACTGACCAATTAATGCTTTTAAATGTAGTAGGTTGGACTGCATTGTATGTATTCTGAATAAGTCTGCTTATGAAGCAGACGGCGGCTCCAATAGACTATGGTGACTGCCTTTAATTCTTGGTGTGCTCTGAGTGGTCACTGACGGTCCCTACAGTACCTCGCCTTTGCTTTGGACTTCATCGGCTGGTTGTCTGTGTTTGTTGTATGGGGAATGTCAACTGTAGTCCCTATGTGTATTACTTGTGTAATGCCTTACTACGGCAGTGTAATTCCACCGGGTTTGCCGTTATGGGTGCCATCTTAGTCATACGCTTGTCCATCCATGTGAATTGCCTACTGTACACTGGTATAGGGCTGTACACATTTCACACCTGCATTTTGCATTCTCCGGAGTATGGTTTGCATTATTAGCGGAGAGGACGCGATGTTACGCAGAACGCCCCTCCCACGGGCGGACAAAGGATTGCCTGCGAAACAACACCGAGGCCAGATTCTACATACCCAGACTCCCTTGACTGCAACAGTGGACAGTACCCATTACACATCCTTCATGTGTGCGGACTGTGATGTGGACGAGCTGAATGGACCCGATACCCTGGGTATTTCTGTGCATGTGTGCTGCATTTCATGGACAGCTATCATCAACATTGAACACGCCATGCATATGTGTACCTGTGACGTGGTGACGACAATGAGATCACGTGAGTAATGCAGGAAGCTAGCAGGCATTCTCTGAACAGAATTTTTGGGTCCTACAATGGACACCGATGTGCATATGTCAAGTTAGATGTTGCTGGACTGTGTCCACCTGCCCAGTGCTTTTCACTGCTGGTGTATGTTCCCCAATCGCGGATGTCTGTTTGACTACCCATTCCACATGGTGCTACATAACCAGGTGATTTAGTACTGTGTACAAATGACATACATCCAAAGATGATGGTTAGCAACTGCTTCATATAAACCTCAGACATCCCAATGGGACATATCCGTCACTGTATTTCCAATATAACACCACCGGAACATGTTGATTACCTATGTATTCATTTAACCATGTTGTCTTCGTAGGTGGGAATGCCATAGTTTACATATCCTACGTGACGTTGTGTGTGTGCCATTAGTATGTGTTCCACAGGTCGCACATCTGTTCTGCTGTACAGTAGCGGGTGCTCCTCATTCTGTTGCTGGCAGATTGAGTGCTGTGTACGCCGGTGTTGGCACGACGGTCCGGCTTTGTATGTGGAATGTCAACTGTAGTCCCTATGTGTATTTCCTGTGTTATGCCTTACCGCGGCTATGTCATTTACCCGGGTTTGCAGTTGTGGGTGCCATCCTGGCCATACGGGTGTCCATCCATGACAATTGCCTACTGGACACTAGTATAGGGCTATACACATTCCACACCTACATTTAGCATTCTCCGGTGTATGGTTTGCATTATTAGCGGAGAGTAAGGCAGGTGCTACACACATCCCTCCCACGGGCGGAGAAAGGATTGCCTCATGAAACAACACCGAGCACAGAGTCTACATACCCAGAATCCCTTGACTGCAACAATTGACAGTACCCATTACACATCCGTCATGTGCGGGACTGTGATGTGGACGCAGTTCTATGGACCCGCACCCTGGGTATTTCTGTGCATCTGTGCTGCATTACATGGACAGCTATCAGCAACATTAAACACGCTTCTTGTGCATATGTGTACCTGTGATGACAATGAGTTCAGTTAGTTGATTAAATAAGGCGGCATTCCTGTCTTTAGACAAATTTTTGGGTCCTACAATGGACACCACTGTGCATATGTAAAGTGTAGAGCTTGTCGGACTGTGTCCTTGTGAGCACTGGGTTTCACTGATACTGTGTGTTCAGGAATCGCGGATGTCTGTTTGACCACCCATTCCACATGGTGCTACATAACCAGGTGATTTAGTACTGTGGACAAATGACATACATCCAAAGATGCTGGTTAGCAACTGCTCCATATAAACCGCAGACGTCCCAATGGGACATATCCGTCACTGTATTTCCAATATAACACCACCGAACATGTTGATTACCTATGTATTCATTTAACCATGTTGTCTTCATAGGTGGGAATGCCATAGTTTACATATCCTACCTGACGTTGTGTGTGTGCCATTAGTATGTGTTCCACAGGTCGCACATCTGTTCCGCTGCACGGTAGCGGGTGCTCCTCAGTCTGTTGCTGGCAGATTGAGTGCTGTGTACGCCGGTGTTGGCACGACGGTCCGCTTTGTATGTGGAATGTCAACTGTAGTCCCTATGTGTATTTCCTGTGTTATGCCTTACCGCGGCTATGTCATTTACCCGGGTTTGCAGTTGTGGGTGCCATCCTGGCCATACGGGTGTCCATCCATGACAATTGCCTACTGGACACTAGTATAGGGCTGTACACATTCCACACCTACATTTAGCATTCTCCGGAGTATGGTTTGCATTATTAGCGGAGAGTAAGGCAGGTGCTACGCGATCCCTCCCACGGGCGGAGAAAGGATTGCCTGTAAACAACACCGAGCACAGCGTCTACATACCCAGAATCCCTTGACTGCAACAATTGACAGTACCCATTACACATCCGTCATGTGTGCGGACTGTGATGTGGACGCAGTTCTATGGACCCGTACCCTGGGTATTTCTGTGCATCTGTGCTGCATTACATGGACAGCTATCAGCAACATTAAACACGCTTGCGGTGCATATGTGTACCTGTGACGACAATGAGTTCAGTTAAGTGATGAAAGAAGGTGGCATTCCTGTCTTTAGACAAATTTTTGGGTCCTACAATGGACACCACTGTGCATATGTAAAGTTTAGAGCTTGTCGGACTGTGTCCTTGTGAGCAGTGGGTTTCACTGATACTGTGTGTTCAGCAATCGCGGATGTCTGTTGGACTACCCATTCCACATGGTGCTACATAACCAGGTGATCTAGTACTGTGGACAAATGACATACATCCAAAGATGCTGGTTAGCAACTGCTTCATATAAACCGCAGACATCCCAATGGGACATATCCATCACTGTATTTCCAATATAACACCACCGGAACATGTTGATTACCTATGTATTCATTTAACCATGTTGTCTTCATAGGTGGGAATGCCATAGTTTACATATCCTACGTGGCGTTGTGTGTGTGCCATTAGTATGTGTTCCACAGGTCGCACATCTGTTCCGCTGTATGGTAGCGGGTGCTCCTCAGTCTGTTGCTGGCAGATTGAGTGCTGTGTACGCCGGTGTTGGCACAGCGTCCGACTTTGTATGTGGAATGTCAACTGCAGTCCCTATGTGTATTTCCTGTGTTATGCCTTACGCTGTGTAATTTACCGGGTTTGCAGTTGTGGGTGGCATCTTGGGCATGGTTGTCCATCCATGACAATTGCCTACTGGACACTAGTATAGGGCTGTACACATTTCACACCTGCATTTAGCATTCTCCAGTGGATGGTTTGCATCATTAGCGGATAGTATGGCAGGTGCTACACACACATCCCTCCCACGGGCGGACAAAGGATTGGCTGCGAGCAACACCGGCCCAGAGTCTACATACCCAGAATCCCTTGACTGCAACAATCGACAGTACCCATTACACATCCTTCATGTGTGCAGGACTGTGATGTGTACGCAGTTCTATGGACCCGGTACCCTGGGTATTTCTGTGCATCTGTGCTGCATTACATGGACAGCTATCATCAACATTAAACACGCCAGTGCATATGTGTACCTGTGACGACAATGAGTTCAGGTACGTATTGAAAGAAGTGAATCTGGTGTGATGTCAATTTTTGGGTCCGACAATGGACACCACTGTGCATATTTAAAGTGTAGAGCTTGTCGGACTGTGTCCTTGTGAGCAGTGGGTTTCACTGATGCTGTGTGTTCAGCAATCGCGATGTGTGCTTGACTACCCATACTGTGTTGTGCTACAGGAACCATGTCTTCCGACACCAGAAACCAATGCTATACATCCAATGTTGCAGGTTAACAACCACTTTCATACCATACCCAGAGGTCACGATTGGGAGGTATTGCCACTTTATTATCGGAACAACACCCCAGACTGTGTACATCACGGGAACTTTAGGCCAGTCTTACCGCCATTTCCAATTGTAATTAGCAGACACGTGTCAATACATGTATGATAAGACATATTGTCATGCAGAAGTTGATCTATGTTATTTGGACATTGGCTTCTGCTTTTGGCATCCGTTGCTGTGAGTGTTGCCAGTTACCATACACATTGCTTGCTCAGAGGCAGACTACACAATTCTGCGCACTACTGTGGTCTCCTTTAAGGACCCTGAGCCAGTGGTCGATGGTACGGCAGCCACTGCATCAATCACATTTGCCATCTACCAGTACCTACAGGACTGCATGAGCCAGTCATTCACTTACCCAACTGTGGTTCACTGTACCAATGCCAAGCATCCAGTGTGGTGTACCCCAGCCATACACAGAATGTACAACACGAGGAGGTGGCTACTACAAGGTGGAGCAGACACCTTGTGAGGTATGACACCCTTGGTCATCATATGTGTAGACTTACACACTGTCATGAAATAGTCCAGGAACATTCCACAGATATACCTACATGGACCTGGCTAACAATCATACCACCTTCAGTTGCTATGCTCGACACCTGGGAGCTCACTCCCACATATGCTCTGACTGGGTTCACATAGAGGTGGGGTTTACTCAACATACACACATTGCCAACATACAGGCTGACAAGTCCAGTGAGGACATCTCCACACCCTCCCCACACATGAGGAGATGTGTGTACCAGTGGTTTGTGGTCACCAAATGTTCTGTGACACACAGGTGGGACATGCTCTCTCCAGGGTAGTGGACATAGCATCCATGAGACCAGCTGGTGACCCGCTGTGTACTCCACTATCTCAGTTATGAATTGGACCCACAGTTAGGACAGCTATTTCTTTGTAGCCTCACCTCAGGTAGGGTACCCAGGTTGTGTCACATGGCAACTGTAGTCCCACGTCACAAGGCCAATACCTCCACTGAGGCTGGTTATTACTGTCCCATTACCCTGAGGAGACCTATCTGCAAAGACATGGGGAGGGATCATACTGTGGCTCGTACATGACTGCATAGGGGACATACATACTTTGCCTCACACACGGTTTGTCTTGTTCAGGAGCGGTTCATGCCTTTAAAGCATGGTTGACATTTTCGGGACAGTCGCCGAGGCCACTGATGGGGTGTTGCAGCCCATACAGCCTACCTCGACCTGGCAAAGCCCTTCATCACATTACCGGCCTCAGGTATCGTTGATAAACCCATTGGCTGGGATGTGAACACGCACATCACAGAATGTGTTGTAAACTGTCTATGTGACACAACCCACACGGTCATAGTTGCTGGCAGCATATCAGACCTACTGCCTGTCACAAGTGGTGTCCCATGGGGCCCTTCCATGTCTGCACTCCTGTCATACACCTACATTTTCACGGTACAGGCACACACAGGGTGCTATGGGCAACAGTGTTTGTAGATGACTGCAAAACAGGTGCCATAGTGGGACAGACATCTGACACAGATATCCTTCAAAGGGGCCTCCCAGGTATGCATATCTGCTGTCAGGGACATGTCCCACAGCTAAATGCAACGTCATGCAACATCATACCTGTGGAGAACTACTAGGTCACCCCTGTCCAGCATATAGGTGGCTGTCCACTCAGCACAGGGGTGATTACCAGGGATCAGGGGACAGTGTTTGACGGTCACCATTCATTCCACACACACATTGCTATCGTGGTTGTGTGGGTCTTCTACATTGCCCACCTGTTGGTGCAGGGATTCACATCTACATCAGGCTAGGTCATTGTCTCCTTGTACCCATTACGTGTTACACCTATGATCTACTACATTGCCCCATTCAGACTGTATCTGACCATACACCTACAGCAGCTGGGAAGCCCACATAGGTTGATTGTTGTACAGATGCAGGATGACACCATTTTGTGTAATGCTGCCCCACATGTAGGACCCCTGCCACATCACGTCACATACCTGCTGTTTAGTGTTGACCTGTGCCTGACATACGAGGCCATGTCAACCCATATGTCATGTGTATGCTTCACCTACTGTATCCACATCCCTCAGAATCACTAGGGCAGGTGACATTTACCTTGTCACGGTCATTAATGGGATGTGTTTGAGTGACACATATATCACCCAGACACTCATTATGCTGTGGATCTACATCACAGTACATGTGAGACAGACATCCTTCCTAGCCTTGTTCGCAGCTATGTTGTCCATTGGATGGAGAATTGCAGGTATAGGCCAGGGATTACATCATTATCAGTGCTTGACGGAGATACAGCAATATCATGGGTATTTCATCTGAAGCACAGAAGGTTGGCAAAGTCATCCTAACTATGGTGTAGTATTATGGCTGGGCCTGGGACGATGGCCTACCCTGTACCTATGGACGTGTGAACCTATATTCATAGTTTGTCACATGTACAATTGTCTATCCACTATACTCTTTCGCCACTGTGTATTTCTGTGGCACATGATTGTCCTCTGTATTACATGCAGGTATGCTGTGTACGTTGCACATACATCACAGTTGATGACAGTGTATCTGTGTCCCTAACACTGTGATACTGAGGACTACCACACATCCTTCACAGCATTACATGCATATGTCCATTCTATTCTTCTTTGGCCTATGGGGGGGTGTTAAAGCAAACATTACTCAAGTCCCTGTTTGTGCATGCTTCATGTTGGTGTTTGACCAGGCTCCGTTGCAGTCATGTGTTGGACAGTAGTGTGTCTGTGTGTTTGCCATGTGTTTTTATTGCCGGTACATCTGTGGGAGGTGTAGTTGGCACATGTTCCTCTTTGCAGGGACACCCATCCTGGGGTTTGTGTCATGCATCTGCACTTGGCACGTGCCATATGTCCTGTACTATTCCCACAGTCGTGTATGCCTTCATGCACTACTACTGCGTGTTACTGGCTGTGTGTATGTGGTACACATGGACATTGTGATGTTTGGCTTGACCTATTCCCATGCTAGAACGTAAACATCTGTCAATTAAGTCTTTTAAATCAAACTGTAACACTCATTCGTATTTTCAAAATGACACTCATTAACACAGGAAGCTGGGATTAATAACATTTTACTACTGTGCAGCAGGAGGCAAAGGAGTATGCAGTAAAGGTTTAGACATTTGTTCAACTCTATACATGTTACATCTGTATGAGCATTCTGTATACTATCATCTTTTGCACACATTAATGATGTGGTCAGTCACAAGGCATTTACATTGCTAGAGTACAGAACATTGTATTCCTACAACAGTGCTCAGGTAATGCTTATTACATGTTTTCCCATGAGGATAGCCCAACCTTGCGAGCCACATATTCAGTTAGACTGTACTTTGGTAAATTCTGCTCTGTCACGGTTCCAACACTGTTCATATCCAGTCCTCACTCCATGTCCTACTAGGTTCCTGTGTCTCTCTGCTGAGCAGCTGTACTCTGTGTTACAGCTCACAAGCCTATCCTCCTCAGTGGAAGGATGACAGATATACCTGTACATACATGTATTATTCTGTAACCGAGCAGATGAGTAATGCTGACTGACATACACCTGCTGCACTGGTTACTGCTAGGGTTAGGGTTCAATCACACTGCAGCTACACTACAAGCAATTACATGCATGAGAAGCTGTACTGCTATATTGTCAGGTAGAATAATATGCATTATACACTATTTGCTTCTAAAGTTGCACATCATATCTATGTTTAAATATGTATTTTGCTAACATTCTCCCTCCTTTGATTGCTTCTACTCTATCCAGAAACATATACAACATTATTTCATTCCCTAGCGTCTTCCTCTGTGGAACGTTTAACTAGGCAAGTAATTTGATGTACATTGCAAGTAGGATTGCATTTTCTATTGACAAATACCACTACAGGTCTTGATACATAGTCTCGGTACAGGTATGTCGCCAGAGTCCCTGACTAATACTTACATGCACAGTATCCGCACTAGACACATGCTCCCAATATGAGCAGAACAACACAAATGGCAATCATGATATTCAGTATGACTGACCCCATCCACCCAATAGTTTGTGGAAATGGTTCGGCAGTGGGTTTGGGCCTGGTTCCGCCATGGATGACACCTGCTATATTACCTGTAGGTGGGCGTTGCTTTTGGTCTCTTCATGTGGTAGTTGGACACAGCGATCTTCTTCAGTAAGCGCGCATGTACCAATTCTCAGCGCCACGGTGCAGTCGTGCACTATTACATTTTGTGACACAACAGTTCTCATTGCATCCAGTTCATCAGTCACATGTTCAGGAGCGGGAAGTCACATTCATCCTTCCTCCGACAGGTTTTGATAACTTCCTCTGTTCCCTGATTGATTTCACTACTCCAGAAGCTGGGGGTGTTCCAGCCCAGGTTGTGACGCTGTCACTCAAGTCCATATGAATCGATATTCCTTTATCTCTTGCAGAAGACTGACATGTCAGAACAGCTTCCATTTCACCCACTGGATTAGTAGGTTTCTCGACTGTGTTCCCAGTTCTTCGAGCTATATGTGTTATAGTTCTTTTCGCACCCACAGGCAATTGTACAGTATGTCATGTGACTGGAGCCAGATAACCCAAATAACAACTGCCGGACCAATTCCCAGGTAACCATTGATATGCTTATTTCCCACAAACAACATAACAATATTCTACTTTAGTACTGATGCGGGTTACCTCTGCATGTAACAAATTCCTGTCTCTAACAGAGGACTGTTTATACAATTCAGGATGTTTCTGCACATCCTTCAACATTGTTCTCATGATGTTTCAATACAAATTAGGAATGGTGCTACAAGTAGTACTGTGATCTTTGGCTGTTATATGACATTCGTAAGACACAGTTATGTTACAAATACTCCCACCAACTGAAACTGTATCATGTTTATGATAACATACAATTCCTTTTTGTGTAACAGGTAAGTACATTGCCACGTTGTCCTGTGATCTCACAGAACCTGTATCAAAGTGTAGATATTCACAAGTCTCAATCTATCCCCAAGGGGACAACATGCATCGGAAGTCCTCCATATGATGTAGGTATGGCAGTACAAACACAGCAATTTAATGTGTTCCTAGTCTCTATATGCACACGCATCATGCCTAGGTATCTGTTGAAGTGTGGAAGACACTCTGTGGCCAGTTCATCACGTATCAGTATTTGTATCCGTGTAGTTATATGCAGGTAAGGTCCCGGAAATTGTAACGTAAACACAAACATGGTTAATAGGTGTATAATCATTAGGACAGCAAACATAAATGTCTTTGGGGTTGCTTTGTATTGTTATACAGTCTTCGCCGGGTGATTCGGGCTCTTTGGTATATCAGCTACAAGATGTCAATCAGACTTGATATCCTTTACCAGTTTGAGAAATGTGAGGTGGAACCAGGACGACCTCTCTGCAAACTTTACTGCGGTAGGCGTTGCCAACAGTACCCGGTACAGACATTCGCAATGTCCACTTGGCAATAATGTTCTTTGGATAACAGTGACATACACACAGGATACTGGTGTCAGCTATGCTTCCGTCTTCGTTTGCTCTTATCTGTAACAGACTTTAACTGAAGAACAGTGTTACTAGTTAACAATCCTCTCATGTCACCTACTACTGAGTCATCGACCTCCGGCTCTGCAGGCATGACAACTTTCCACTCTGGCACATGATATGCCATTCCACATACTACTTCGAAGTGGGTGCAGCACTTTACATTTGGAACTGTTGTCATGCTCAGCAATGCTAGAGGTAGACAGCTCATGTAACTCGTCTGGATGTCACCCACCAACCTCCTCTACTTATTTCTCGGGATCCCATTCTATGGTCGTGCTGAGTGTGGGTTGTACATGCAATTGACATTCATGGTAATACGAAGTAATCCCCCAGGTAGCGTGATTGTCTGGTTAACTACATGTGTTCTATTGTCACTGTAGCTTCTTTACAGCATGCCAGATCTAGGGATACTTTATTTTACTGGCACCTTTGCCACTGCTGCTGCATCCGGATTAATGGTTGGGAATGCTTCTACCCATTTTGATTATATATATGTGTAATCGCTAAACAGTATTTGTTCCCTTCACATTTATGCAGATGTATGAACTCCATACAAATAGTGCGGAACGGTTATGGTGGTGTAGGTAAACTCACTCCCTTCGGTTTAAATACTCCCTGTGCATGATATCTACGGCAAACGTGACACGCTGCTCATGAGGTTTGTATGTGGTTCGTAATTCCGTATGTTAAGGGTATTCTCTTTACCTAATGTTCCATCCCCCCTGTTGAGTCATGTCTCTTCCCTTGGCTCCACGATGGCGCATATCTGAATATATTAGGCTTTAATATTGGCTTTCTCACTGTGGATATGTGCAGTCCGTGTTCAAGGATTGCTCCTCGTCATAACCACGTCGGCTTTTCTGCTTTCGTAGTTGCTGTTTGCATTGTTTGTACAGTTTCTACATCTAAACTGTCTCAGGTTTGTCATTCCTCATTCACACAGACACTTTCCAACTGTGACGCTGCTTGTTTTGCAGGTGCATGAGCTCATGCCTCACCTTTCCTACTGTTATCCTGTTGCTTTCTATGCCCTGCACATTTACAATTACCTACTTCAGTGGGTAACTGCATGTAGTCTAATGCATTCAAGTTCGTATGCGCATGATTAATCGGTTTACCGGTGGATGTTATCATTCCCCTATTCTTCCACTGCTGCTCATAAACATGCACTGCACAGACAACAGAATGACTATCGGGACATATGTCCACACATCAGTTTTCCGCTACAGTACAAGCACGTGTTAAAGCTATCTATTCTGCTGCTTGAGCAGACACGTTATGCTGCAGGGTTTGGCCGTCTACAATGTCATTATCAATAACTACTGCATAAACTACTTGATTCGTTCCTGTAGGACTCTGTCTACATGATCCGTACACATTAACGGTCACCTCTGCATCATCTAAGGGTATATCAGTGATATCATGTCTGTGTGTAGTTATTTAATCCATTTCGTATAGGCAACTGTGTGGTGTGCCATACACAGGTGTCGGACGTGACGTTGATAGGTTTCATGTTGTACAACGTTCAATCACCATGTGAGGTTGACTCAGTGGTATGGTCAAACATGACAAATGTCTAGCACGGGTCAGGAATGTTATCTTCTCTTGCAGCAGACTGATCGCAACTGCATGAGACATTCTCACAGTGAGAGGGTGGTCTAGTAACATTACGGCCGGGGCCTGTACTGCCATGGGTGCTACAACAACTGCCTGTACACAATGTGGCACTGACCATGCCACAGTGTCCAACTGCAATGAGTAGTCAGCTATGTAGCGTTGCTTACTTCCCTGCTGTTGCATCAAGACTGACGTCATATATCTCCACTTACAATCTACGGTCTGACAACATGTGTTATGATTATTCATGAGACCTACTACAGCTGTTGAGGCTATCAATCGTTCTAGTCTGCAGAACGCTGTTTCTGCTACTGTAATCCAGTGTACTATGTGTTGTGCTGCCATAGGTGTATTAAAGGTTAAGGCAAACAATACAGCGGATTCCACAGCATTGTTTGGTATCCAGATTTAACAAGTGTTAGTCGGCCCAGACAGGACATCATTCCCTTCTTGTTAGTTGGCTTGGGTGCTTATTATATTGCTACCTTCCTATCGTCATGTGATGTTCTACCCTACTTGGATACCAGATATGCCAGGTAATTGACCTGTATTCTCTGTAGTTGCAATTTATGCTTGCTTACTTTATGTCCCTGTTCTGCTGATTATCTCAATAATGCTATTGTATCTTCCATACATTGCTGCTGGGTAGGGGCCGCAAGCAGAATATCATCCAAATAAAGTAGAACTTGACTGGCCCTGGGTGGAGTTAACACCGGAATGTAGCTAGCCATCCCCTGTGAGAATATCGTTGTACTTTCACAGTATCCCCGCGATAGCCGGGTATGGCTGTATCTGTCACCCTGACTGTACATGCAAAGCAATACGGACTATGTGGATGTATAGGTATTGCAAAGTAAGCATAGCTTATATGTACCACGGTAAGATACTTCTGTGGCATGTTCATAGCATTGAATATAGTGTGTGGGTCTGGCACCAACGCTACCCTAAGTATTCTTACATGATTTACAGCTTGTACATACTGTACCATCCGCCATTCCCCTTTTGGTTTCGATCAGGAGATACAGGGGTATTGCATGGTGAATAGCGATTACTTTGTGGATGGGGAATTCCCTCTATGACTTTACAGATATCTTCTGGTGTCCACGGTCTATACGCTACGGGGGTTGGGTCCTGGCCTTCCTGTCCTGCATGAGGGTTCGGTACTTCAATTAATTGACAGATATCCTCACTCTGTTTTAGTACTGTGTTCTTACTCGGGTGTCCCTAGGTATGTTACGTGTTCGGGATGTGGTTTCAATAGCTTCTATTACATTTGTTCGATGTGCTACCTCTGTTGCCACAGGATAACGTGTGGGGACTAGCCTGCCCTCCCGCTTAATATCCTGGATGTGGTATCGGAGGTGGTAGGGGTGTGGGGGCTATCGGTACTACTGTATTATGATCTTCTCTGTGCGTATGATGCTTAGCCATTTGTAGTGTTCTGTTCCCTTGACACTACCTCAGTCCACCGATGTGCATGACGGATACCCAATTGTCGCTGTTTTGTCGCCTGCACATCTTAGGGCTGCCACCTTTTCCAATGCACAATGTGGGACATTAGTGTTCAGAACGTGTAATTTGCCTGGAAAATGCATACCCACGGCCAGTACATAGGACAGGAATTCACGTTTTGCCAGGAGAGCGACCAATTGTTGTAGCATTTCAGTTGCTTATTCTGTTTATTATTATATTTTGCTGTTCCACATACAAATTTACTGTTTTATGCTACCATTTTGATATATATCTGGGAAATGTTTGTCCTGAGATATCAGGACATTTGCCATTTGTTCGGTTTGTTTACAGGACACGGCTGGCCAAAGAGGGACTATCCCTCTCAGGGTGGAACAGGTGTTTACCCTGGAACATATGCATCAAATTTTCAGGGATTACAATGTTTCAGTAATGATATTTTGCGTAATATACCATCAATGTCATATTTATTACCCCATTTTGCTGTGTAACTCACATTATGTGCTCTCTGCGATTGCATATTCTTCACGTCATCCGTCAAACGCGGATCACATGATCTGTTGCTTCAATAATCTCCCATATCCTCTACACGACTGCTACGTACCCTTCTGTCATACCACGTGGTGTCTCCTTCCCTGTATCCACTGTAGTGTCTACAATCACTATTTACTCTGCTGTGTGTTCCCCGACCTATGTTCAGATTTAACAGTATGTGGGTAGGTCTTCGACCCGATATCACTACTGTTAACAGAAACACAATGTAGTCTGGTCCCTGATCTACAATAGAGACAAAAAGGCAAACACTCCTTACCTGGGCCTCCTGTTTAAGGCTGCACGTTTTCTTCTTGGGATCCAGTTTCCCGCTTTTCAGCCACAGATCAGACAGTAAACAGCCTCTTTACACACAACAATTCAGTCGGAGGTATGCACATTGTGTGTGGTTGTATAGCTGCACACGGATGCTAGCAGGTTTGGGTGCAGAGGTATACATGGGTGGGACTGACATGTACAATGAGGCTATTGTGTAGTACATCCAAATGCATGGGTTCTGCTTCTGGATATTACACTTCATCATACGCCATCCAGTGTATGCAACAGAGACGTTGCTGGGTGTGGGATATGTTGCTATGCACATGTTTGCCTGTGTTTGAGGTATCTTGCTTCCTTACTGTTGTTATGTCAACACAGCTACCCGGCTATGTACTGTCACTACTGCTTGTGACCATTATGGTTGGCACCTTTTCCAATGCCCATAGTGGGGCATGTTATGTGGAAACTTGAATTTGCAGGACTACACATACCCACGGCTAGTGCAGTTGACAGAACTTCACTTGTTTGCCATACTATAAGCTTATTCTGTAAGCATTTGGGTTCCTTATTTATGTTCTTATGCCATGTCTGTGTTTCATATAGTAATGTATATGTTTTATGCTACTATTACATGTATATTGTGGGAATTTTCTTGACAGGGGATCGGAGGTCATTTTCCATTTTTACGATTGTTGCAGGGACACAACTGTCCAATCAGGGACTGTCCATGGCACATTGGGACAGCAGGTAACCCTGGTGACCATGGCCATGTCGCTACTGGGGTTTCCACCTTTTCCAGTTTCCGATCTGGGATATTTCCGGGACTCACATCTGACTTTACAGGCCGACACATACAAACGGTCACTATATAGCATAGAACTTCACTTGTTTGCCTAAATATGAGCTTATTGTTGTGGCAATTTGCTTGCTTATTCTGTTTCTTGTGTCATTTAGGTATTTCTGTTACAGAAATAACCAATTCATGCTACCATTACATTAAATACGGGATATCATTGTGTCCTACAATCGTAGCACATCAGCCATTTCTAATACGTTTTTCGGGACACAACTGGCCATGGAGAGACTGCCCCAACCAAAGTGGGACAGGTGGTGACCTTAATCGCTGCTCCTATGTCGGTGTGGCGCGCTGACATGCGGCTGTACACCTTCTCTGAGTGTAAACACTGACGGTGCATTGCGGGACGAACGCGGTCTTATGCGTATCCTTTGCTCCTTGGACGGGTACACTTATGCCTTCATGGCTTGTATTTGCTTCTCCGTTAATTTGGGACGGGTACTATGTTGCATACTGTACGTGCGTTTCATTCTGCACGGGACCTGGCTGCTGCCATTACTATTGTGGGCGGACCGTGGCTGTCAGCACATTAGGTTGTTCACCTCATGCCGGCTTAGACACGCCTCCAGACGCATCCTACCTGGGCTCGCTCACGTACACTACGCACGTGTCTGTGATTCCGGTGCACTCTCATTAATATGTATATGGCGCTACTGCGCCGGCTATTCACTGCACCGCCGGCGCAGGCCTTACGCCGGCCTTGCGCCGAGCTTCATGAATCCCGGGGCAAGTCTCCCAAATGCATGTGGGAAAATGTGTTATGGTCTGATGAGACCAAAGTTGAACTTTTTGGCCACAATTCCAAAAGGTACGTGTGGCACAAAAACAACACTTTGCATCACCAAAAGAGCACCTTCCCCACAGTGAAGCATGGTGGTGGCAGTATCATGCTTTGGGGTTGCCTTTCTTCAGCTGGAACTGGGGCTTTAGTTAAGGTGCACAGAATTTTGAATAATTCCAAATATCAGTCACTTTTGGCCCAAAACCTTCAGGCATTTGCTAGAAAGCTGAAGAGGAATTTCACCTTTTAACATGACAATGACCCCAAGCATACATCCAAGTCAACAAAAGAATGGCTTCACCAGAAGAAAATTAAAGTTTTGGAATGGCCCAGTCAGAGCCTAGACCTAAATCCAACAGAAAATCTGTGGGGTGACCTGAAGAGGGCTGTGCACAATAGATGCCCTCACAATCTGACAGATTGGGGTGCTTTTGCAAGGAAGAGTGGGCAAATATTGCCAAGTCAAGATGTGACATGCTGATAGACTCTTACCCAAGAAGACTGAATGCTGTAATTAAATCAAAAGGTGCTTCAACAAAGTATTGATTTAAGGGTGTGCACACTTATGCAACCAGCTTATTGTACGTTTTCTAGTTTTTTATATTTTTCCCCTAACAGATTTGTTTGTTTTTCAATTGAATTTTACATGTTGTAGGTCAAATTAAAGGTGGGAAAAGTTTTGAAATGATTTATTGTGCACTCATTTTTTATATCACAAAACCTGGCATTTTAACAGGTGTGTGTACACTTTTTATATCCACTGTATGTGTGAAAGCAACTGTTCATTGCCACTGTGGCACAGTGAGTAGCATTGCCATTTCACAGTGCTTTGCTCTGTTTGAGTTCTTGGTCATGGCTTTTCTTTGCAGAGTATGCATGGCCCCCTCCCACCATTTGTGTGTGAATGTATGCATCTGCTGTGATTTCCTCCAGTGCCTCAAAGAGTAGATGAAGTGGAAATCCTCCAGTTTCCCTGAAAGTGGGTATGAAGAGTGTGTGTGTTTTTTATTGGGGGGGGGTTGGGAGTCAGGCAATATTCCCAGATAGGATTTGTGTATCTTCACAAACAATTGTCTTGTTATGTTGTTGTGAGCTAATATTTTGTCAGCTTTGAATATTAAGCCTTAGGCACAACTCACATCTACCTTGAAAAAAAATAAAACTGAAATTCTGTTCTTACTCATGATTTTTATTCAGGCCACCATTAGATTAAAAGGTTAGGAAAATGCTCTAGAATGTACCTCACAGCATCTACAGCCCTATTAGCTTCTGGGGGCCCTGGCTTAACCGAGTTATTTCCTAAATGGTTAGAGCTATGGGGTCTTGGTTAGGTAAGGCATGTTGAAAGGATGCAAGGAAAACTATAAAGTTGAGCAGCAACACCAAATTTCTTGCATTAATCATAAATTCTCTTTAAGCCATCACTAGATGAAAAGGTTCTGTCAAAAAAAATAATAAATTAAAATGCACTTTAGAGCATATAAAAAGTCATGTCTTCTTGAAAAAGTTGAACAATAAGGCAACTTGAGAAAATGATGTAAAAATGTATTACTGCTCAATTTCTGAGTTGTTTGGCTTCTGCTATATACCTACAATCAACTGCATTACTACCTGAGTTAAGTACAAACTTGCAGTGTTAAAGATTGTATTGCATTTTATTTTATTTTTCTGTGTATTTAAATGTTTCGTTGATCTGTATCTCTCTCTAGTTATTTATTTTTCTATTTAATTGTTTCATAGAATACTGTGGTCTCTCTCTGTCTTTGCAGTTAGTGGGGGCTATTGTGTTTCACTTCATGGATATTCAGTATTAAACTCTTAGCCTAGAGGGTTTCTATGTATTTATAAGCCTTAGTCACATATCTTTGAATGTATTACTGCTCAATTTCTGACTTGTTTGGCTTCTGCTAAATACCTACAATCAACTGCATTGCTAGCTGAGTTAATTAAAAACTTGCAGTGTTAAAGATTGTACTACATTTTATTTTATTTTTCTGTGTATTTAATTGTTTCATTGGTCTGTGTCTCTCTCTGTAGGTATTTATTTTTCTATTTAAAATTTCATTGAATACCGTGGTCTCTCTCTGTCTCTGCAGTTAGTGGGGACTATTGTGTTTCACTTCATTGATATTCAGTGTTAAACTCTTAGCCTAGAGGGTTTCTGTGTATTTATAAGTGTTAGTCGCATATCTTTGAATTTATTACTGGTCAGTTTCTGAGTTGTTTGGCTTCCGCTACATACCTAAAATCAACTGCATCACTAGCTCAGTTAAGTACAAACTTGCAGTGTTAAAGATTGTACTGCATTTTATTTTATTGTTCTGTGCATTTAATTGTTTCATTGGTCTGTGTCTCTTTGTAGTTATTTATTGTTCTATTTAATTGTTTCATAGAATACTGTGGTCTCTGTCTGTCTCTGCAGTTAGTGAGGGCTATTGTGTTTCACTTCATTGATATTCAGTGTTAAACTCTTAGCCTAGATGGTTTCTGTGTATTTATAAGTGGTAGTCACATATATATGAATTTATTACTGCTCAGTTTCTGAGTTGTTTTGGCTTCTGCTACATACCTAAAATCAACTGCATTACTAGCTAAGTACAAACTTGCAGTGTTAAAGATTGTGCTGCATTTTATTTTTCTACATATTTAATGGTTTGATTGGTCTGTATCACTCTGTAGTTATTTATTTCTCTATTTAATTATTTCATATAATATTGTGGTCTCTCTCTGCCTCTGCAGTTAGTGGGGGCTATTGTGTTTCACTTCATTGATATTCAGTGTTAAACCCTTAGTCTAGAGGGTTTCTGTGTATTTATAAGTGTTAGTAACATATCTTTGAATTTATTACTGCTCAATTTCTGAGTTGTTTCGCTTCTGCTACATACCTACAATCAACTGCATTACTAGCTGAGTTAAGTACAAACTTGCAATGTTTAAGATTATACTGCATTTTATTTTATTTTTCTGTGCATTTAATGGCTTCATTGGTCTGTGTCTCTCTCTAGTTATTTATTTTTCTATTTAATTGTTTCACAGAATACTGTGGTCTCCCTCTGTCTCTGCAGTTAGTGGGGGCGAATGTGCTTCACTTCATTGATATTCAGTGTTAAACTCTTAGCCTAGAGGGTTTCTGCATATTTATAAGTGTTAGTCACATATCATGAATTTATTCATGCTCAATTTCTGAGTTGTTTGGCTTCTGCTACATACCTAAAATCAACTGCATTACTAGCTGAGTTAAGTACAAACTTTCAGTGTTAAAGATTGTACTGCATTTTATTTTTCTGTGTATTTAACTGTTTCATTGATCTTTGTCTCTCTGAAGTTAATTTTTCTATTTAATTGTTTCATAGACTACTGTGGTCTCTCTCTGTCGGTGCAGTTAGTGAGGGCTATTGTGTTTCACTTTATTGATATTCAGTGTTAAATTCTAAGCCTAAGAGAATATTACCTGTGGCAGACACCATTTTTAAAACTACAATCCACTCTGCTACAGGCCCCATGAAGGCTCAGTGTCTCTCCAGTAAGTGTTTTACAACTGTATATGCCTATTTATGTTGAATTGTAGTGGACATTTTACAACTGTATATGTTTATGTTGAATTGTGTTAGACATCTAATATGATTTATGATTTATTATTGGATGTTACTATGGCATGCTAGCATTTGTATGCACCAAGTTGTTTTCAGTATAATAGTATGTATGGTCTATTTGCATAGCTGCACCTTGTTCACTAATGTTATTCATGTAATTGTGTTGTGTGTAGACACCTCATACTAGTGTCTAAATTATTTCTATATAATTGTGCTGTTACTGGTGGATAGAATCACATTAGAGAACCACGACAGATTGCTGCTCGCTATATTTTTATCTGCGACTGCATAACTGTCTGGGTTTTTTTTTTCTAATGTTCTTCCAATTGGCTCAGTATCTGCATATACTAAGTAGTTGGTTCAAGACATTGTCCTGCTATGTAGCTATTTGCTCAGTGTGTTTTTTATAATCTTTATAATATATATTTACCATCTCAAAAGTGCTTACTCCTCTCTGTACTCTTCTTTTCTAGACCTAACACCACTCTTAAGTATTCAACTGTGATACCACCTTTAACATTCTTGTAAGAAAAGCGCAGTCCGGGTCTGAACTGTCTGCAAACAGCTACAGTTAACTTTGAGTATGTGTCTACCTGTTTGAGCCAATATTCATTTTCCCCTGGAGAGCACTCTGCTTTGGCTTGTAAGCAGTCTCCCCCCCCACCACACACACAAACATACAGACACACACACACACACACACACACACACACACACACACACACACACACACACACACACACACACACACACACATCCACACACATCTTCCACTTTCTCTTATTCCCTTCTGTTAGCAAATAGTATCCATAACTGATCAATACTGAGTGTTTGTTAATTTAAACTATGACCCCAGTAGCCTACTGATACAAGGTTATCCTGTTTTTCCACCTGAGAAATTAAGAAATGACTTACAGTTTCAGAGCAGTCCTTGGTCAATTGTGATTGTTTCTTAACACATACTTGTCTTTGCTTTGTGATTGTTTCCAGCCCCCTCATAAGAGCAACTAATAGGGTCTCTACCCGCTTCGCTCCCCACTCTGCCCCTTATTCCCTCCCACCCCCAGTGGTCCCACCTTTATTGCACTCAAACCCCTCCCATCTTTCCAATAGCCAACCACAGTGCTAACCCAACACTACCTCCTCCATCTTCCCACTACTATCACACCTCTTCATCTAACATGTACAAACATACCTTTCCTATGCTCACTGCATGCACTCTCCTTGCATATCTTACATCCTACCAAAGCTCCATCATTCCCCCACTCAACCACTACTACTGTACTACTACTCACACCACCACTTATGTCTCACCCACACTCAGCTCCCCTCCCACCAGCTCAAGAACCATCCCTATGCACCCCCCACATATTCTACCAACTATATTACTCAAACATAAAGCATCCCTACAACTTAACATAGTAACCCTCCCACCATACCTATTGCCCACAGAGCACAATCATAAAGTTTCCCTTATAAACAAACACATTCAAAAACTGAGAAAACTAATAATCTCATGCATATCAAAACTAGCCCTAAGTGGAGACATCCACCCCAACCCTGACCCTATCATCTCCAACCCCAGTCCTCATAATCAGACTAGAAACCACAACTTCTCCCATATTACAGCCAATAGAAAGCCAAGTGACTTCCTTCTACTAAGCCTAAATATTAGAAGTATATTCAACAAAGTCCATGAACTCCATGCCACCATAGACTTGTACTCCCCAGATATAGTCATCCTGACAGAAACCGGGCTAAAACCTCACATTACCAGTGAGCAAATACTCCCTACAGGTTACGGCATACTAAGAGTAGACCGGCTAAACAAAAAAGGAGGTGGTGTAGCTATAATATTTAAACAGCATCTAAACATCCAGATCTTAAAATCATCAGCTCCACAAATAGGCAACGAAGAAATAATATATACCAACCTCAAAATTAACCAAAACAAAACCATCAACATAATTGGATGCTACTTCCCACCTGGCCAAAACATCCCTCCACTAGAAAATCTCCTCAGCTGGTCTACCCAACATCTCCCCCAAGAAACTATCATCTTAGGTGATTTCAATATTGACTGGCAATCCTGTTCTGGCAACAATCCAACCCATCATGTACACCTTCATGGCTTCACCCAACTAGTCCAGTCACCAACCAGGATAAATAAAAACTCCAGCAAGCACACTACCCTGGATTGGATACTAGTCAGTAAGAGACCCCAGTCATATATAACAGGCTGCTTATCAGATAGCCTCAGTGATCACTCCCCAACATTCCTACTCAAAAAATACCTATACCAAGCTAAACCTGTCGTCTACCGTTAAATACGTAAAAAACTAAACTTTAACCCACTCACATTCATCTCATCCCTCAAAGAATGTAACTGGCATCCTCTAAAGTACCTCAAGTCTAGATGACGCAGTTGAATTTTTTAATACTACCTTCCTGAACATCCTTAATTACCATGCCCCCATAAGATTTTCCAGAACCAAAGCACAACCTTCCCCATGGCTACAGAAAACCACTAAGTCAGAAATGAGAAACAGGGATAAAGCCTGGGAGCACTGGCGCAAAACCAAAACCCCCTCAGCTAGACAGAAATTCCTAGAACTATGCAATAGAGTCAAAAAGCTAATAAAACAGGACAAATTCCAATACTACCAGTCTGCCCTAGACTCCTCACAACACAGCCCCAAACAATTCTGGTCCTCCATAAACTCCATCCTCCACCCAGGTAAATTCAGCACCCCTCCTTCTAACATCCCTCACTCCTCAGAAAAGATTGCTACCTCATTCACCACACACTTCACCCAAACCATACTATCACTAGCTAAACAACACAACCCCCTCCTCCAACCCACACCTTCAACTAGTAATCTCCCCACTGCCTTCTCTTTTTCTCCTGTACCTACCTCCAACATAAAAAAAACTCTTAACTAAACTTAAACCCACCAAATTAGCAGCAGACAACCTCCCAAGTGAATACCTACAAATCGCAGCTGATGCTGTGGCCTACCCAGTATCCATCTTGATTAACCAATCTCTGTCAGAAAGTTACGTTCCCACACTGTAGAAAGTATCACATATAATTCCCCTCCACAAAGGCAGACCCTCCACAGAACTAACCAATTACTGTTCCATAGCTATTCTCTCTCCACTCTCCAAAATACTAGAGAGATGCATACACTCTCAGGTCTCAGACTACCTCCTTACTAACAACCTCCTTTCCAGTACTCAGCATGGTTTCCGACCAAACCATAGCACCACCACTGCCTTACTCTCCTTTACTAACACTATCCTTCAGCATAAAAACAATGGCTATCTCTCCTCTGCTACTTTCCTAGACCTATCTAAAGCATTTGACATGGTCCCACACAAACAACTTATCTCTGTCCTCAATAACCTATCCTTCTCCCAATCAGTCACCAACTGGTTTCAGAGTTACCTGTCTGACCGCCAACAATCCGTTGTATGGCAGAATGCCATATCTCCCCAACTACATGTCTCCATAGGGGTTCCCCAAGGATCCATCCTTGGACCCCTACTCTTCTCTGTTTACACCAATAATCTAGCCTCTGCTACCAAACATGGCACACTCATACAATACGCAGATGACTCGACCATCATCTGCTCAGCCCAGTCCCTACCCAAACTGCAAGAAGTTACACAGAAAGCCTTTTCCTCTGTTGAAACATGGTTATCCGATGCCCATTTAATACTCAACCCAAACAAAATTAAACTACTCATCTTCCAACCCACCAAACATACTCAAAACAACTCTCACTTTAACAACACAGCAAAAGACAACACCACTATATACCCAACTGAACACACCAAATTGCTAGGAGTGGAAATAGACAATAAACTAAAATTTGACATTCACATATCCATGACCATAAAAAAGTCCACAAAAAACTAGGAGCGTTATGCAGAAATAAGCAATTTCTCACCAAAGCAGCAAAGATTTCAATAGCAAATTCCCACCTTATCTCCACCCTACTTTATGCCTCTCCAATATATACCAACCTAAGGCAATGTGATCTAAACAAGCTAGAGACCTGCTACAACAAAATTGCCAAATTCGCCACAGGGGCATCCTACCGTAGTCACCACTGTCTCTCACTTGCTGAACTGGGCTGGCTTGAACTCCCTCACCTCCTTCAGTGGTATCAACTCTCACTCACCCACAAACTAGTAAACCATCCACTGAATGTCCCATCCCTCCAGAATCTACTCCAACCCTATCGCACCACCAGACCACTAAGATCCAGCAACAAAAATCACTTGCAAATCACTAAAGCCAATAACTCTGCTGGTGAAGCTATTCTCTTGTGCCATAGCCAAATTATGGAACTCACTCCCACCCACAATTACCTCCGTACCATCATGCACCCACTTCAAAACTTTACTAAAAGCGCACCTAAAACATGCTGGCTATGCCCTTGCAACTCCCATTCTAATATCATCCACCCCATCCAACCACTACCTTTCTTTCCACTCCACTAACTACCTTGATTATAGCAAGTTGAGATGCTCATAAGCCTAGTACTTATTATACAGCAGGAACTTCTCATTGTAACATTTGTTAATGTCTGTTATGTACTTCACAGATAAAGAGTCTAGTTGTCTACTGATGTACTATGTTCTTCATCTGTAAATATGTTGTAAGTAATTGCTATGTTAAATTGTTAATCGCTATGTAATCCAATGTAACTACTGTCTGTTTATTTTACTATGGAGCTTTTCTCCCTGGGCCTCCGCTGAAAATGGACCTACGTCCAGTGGGACACTCCCGGTCAACAAATTTACATAAATAAATAAATAAGCCTAGAGGGTTTCTGTGTATTTATAAGTGTTAGTAACATATCATTGAATTTATTACTGTTCAATTTCTGAGTTGTTTGGCTTCTGCTCTATACCTACAATCAACTACATTACTAGCTTAGTAAAGTACAAACTTGCAGTGTTAATGATTGTACTGCATTTTATTTTATTTTTCTGTGTATTTAATTGTTTCATTGTTTTGTGTCTCTCTGGAGTTTTTTATTTTTCTAATTAATTGTTTCATAAAATACTGTGGTCTCTCTCTGTCTCAGCAGTTAGTGGGGGTTATTGAGTTTCACTTTATTGATATTCAGTATTAAACTCTAAGCCTAGAGGGTTTCTGTGTATTTATAAGTGTTAGTCACATATCTTTGAATTTATTACTGTTCAATTTCTGAGTTGTTTTGACCTCTGGTACATACCTACAAACAACTGCATCACTGGCTGAGTGAAGTACAAACTGACAGTGTTAAAGATTGTACTGCATTTTATTTTATTTTTCTGTGTATTTAAATGTTTCATTGGTCTGTGTCTCTCTGTTGTTATTTATTATTCTATTTAATTGTTTCATAGAATACTGTGGTCTCTCTCTCTCTCTGCAGTTAGTGGGGGCTATTGTGTTTCACTGTATTGATGTTCAATGTTAAATTCTTAGTCTAGAGGGTTTCTGTGTATTTGTAAGTGTTAGTTAAATATCATTGAATTTATTACTGCTCAGTGTTGAGTTGTTTGGCTTCTACTACATTCCTACAATCAACTGCATTATTAACTACAAACTTTCAGTGTTAACGATTGTACTGCACTTTATTTTAGTTTTTCTGCATATTTAATTATTTCATTGGTCTGTGTCTGTCTGTAGTTATTTGTTTTTCTATTTAATTGTTTCATAGAATACTGTGGTGTCTCTCTGTCTCTGCAGGTAGTGGTGGCTATGGTGTTTCACTTCATTAATTTTCAGTGTTAAACTCTTGTCCTTGAGAGTTTCTATGTATTTATAAGTGTTAGTTACATATCTTTAAATTTATTATTGCTCAGTTTCTGAGTTGTTTGGCTTCTGCTACATACCTACAATCAACTGCATTACTAGCTGACTTAAGTACAAACTTGCAGTGTTAAAGATTGTACTGCATTTTATTTTATTTTTATGTGTATTTAAATTTTTCATTGGTCTGTGTCTCACTGTAGTTATTTATTTTTCTATTTAATTGTTTCATAGAATACTCTGGTCTATT